>NC_086448.1:697610900-697910900 GCF_028390025.1 Pseudophryne corroboree | reverse complement strand
CACAAGCATAATCTACATAATTTATTTTTATACTCAACATTGGTTTTAGTGTGTGCTCTCAATGCAAAAACCTGTTTCCATTCATTTGATTTGCTGAATTACAATTATGATTAGAGCAGTGTATACCAAAGTGGATACAACCGGCCACCGGCGTGCTGTGACAAAATGTTGCACTCAGTCTGTGCTGCATATAGTTAAAGCACAATGTTTTATTAAATAAATCTAATATTGTTTATAGTCAGTGCATTCTACAATGACATTAAACGTTGTACAATGGGTATTGCTAAGTAGTGGACATAGGGCCCGATTCAGCAGGAGTTGAAGTTTTGCTAAAAATCGTAAAACCACAACTCCTTTCACTAATATTGTGGGGAGGGCGTCCATGCAGGGTCCTTCCCCACCACTGTTTTGCAAAGATAAGGGTAGCCTCCGTTGTCCAGACCACGCCCCCCCCCCAACGCTGTAACGTCATCCACAAAACACCACAACGCCACACCGTTACTGCCCCCCGCCAGCACTTACATTGCAATCACAATCTAAGTTCTTGCGCACGCATAGATGTGCGGAAATTGCAGAATGGTGACTTCTGCACTTTTGCTAATGAGGCTGAATCTGCCCCATTATGCTGTATAATTGATTGAGTTACACCCTCAGCTCTTCTGTCCATACTATTTTTCCTTACAAGCCTAATAAGCTCCTTTGGATTTCAGTATCACCTTTATGTGGAAGATATCCAAATGTGTCTAACCCAGTGGCGTCACAAGGCGGGTGCGGGGGGTGCGGCCCGCACCCGGGTGTGACGCCTGGAGGAGGGTGACACCAAATGTCAGCTCCTCCGCACTGACAGGAAACAGGTGCTGCAGTGAGAAAGTCTCCTACAGCACCCGGCTCCTGTCACAGAAGAGGAGCCGACAGCGGACGCGGAGATGCTGGGCACGCCCCCAGAGTGACGATTCCGGGGTCCTCGCTAAGCCACGCCCCCTAAGTGCAAGGCCACGCCGCCTTTTTGCCCGCGATCGCGGCAGGAGATCAGGGGCGCGCACCGGGTGTCACCACACCCGGTGACGCCTCTGGTCTAACCCCTCTGGATGCATCACACCATTACAGAACTTTTTTTGCCATCGTGACATCTCTTGCTTGGTCTTTCAAATCCTGAGCTAATAATGTTAAAAGCAATCTTCAGCAGCAACCTAGCTGTCAGATAAACACAACCCTCAAGCTCACTGCCAAGATGTCATCCTTTATTCAGAACGGATCTCTCTTCCCCATGTCCAAAAGGTAGATGCTAGAATCAAGTGGGCTAAGGGACCTTTTCCGTAAGGGGGAGGAGTTACGACGCAAGGGGGAGGAGCTAGGCCAGCGGGATAGTTCCTCTACTATCCACGCCACCAACTATTACCTTTAGTAATTAGGTGGTGAGCGAAGCGGAGCGGAGCGAGCCACCGTGCCCGAAGCGTGGCGAGCGAAGCGAGCCCGCGAGGGTACTTTTCGGGTACCCTGTTCGCCCGTGGCTCCTCCCCCTGGTGACGTAACTCCTCCCCTCAATACGTCACAAGGTCCCTTCAGCCCCTCCGATATAGAACCAACCATGTCCAAAATGTGTCCAAATCCTGTTACATATAGTACATCTAAAGGTGGGTACACACTAATAGATATATCTGCAGATCAATTGATCTGCAGATATATCTATGGACGGATCAGGCAGTGTGTTGAGCATACACACTGCCCGATCCGTCGGGGACTGACGTCATGAGTTCAGCTGTCAATCACCGCCGGCCGCCGCAGCATGTGTATGGGCGGTCGGCCGACCACCCCGTACGCACACAGCGACGAGCCAATATATCGGTAGATATATTGGCCGTCGGCTGTGCTGCGGGGCCGACGCGATACGTCTGTGAACGACGGAGTTCACAGACGTATCGGCCGTACACACTGGCCGACGGTCCCGCGATATATCGGCCGTTCAAGAGAACGGACAATATATCGGCCAGTGTGTACGGGCCTTAAATTACATATCCATGATACATACATATCTCACACAAGACATTGTATTGCATTGCAATCCTAATCTCCCGTACTGACTATTGCAATGCTAATCGTACTTTTTTTCCCTTAATGAAACTTTACCCCTACAATCTATTTTGAATGCAACTGCTAGAACAATTTACCCTGCAGAAGTCCGAGCCCCCAATCGTCAAGTACTCCCTGAAACCACAACTCTTTAAGAAAGCTTATACAATTGCATAGTCATTTTTTTAACCTGCCTGGGTTGCTCTACCCAATTACCAGCCCCAGTGGTGCAAGTAGAAAAAATATCCTATAGGTACAGTGGGCGGGATGTACTAAGCGGAAAATGCGGTAAACCCCCTTTTTACCGCATTTTCTTGATGTACCATCCTCCGGCCGGCAGGTCAGCGCCGCGGCGGGGTTCGCCAGCTTTAGCTGGCGATAGTCCATAGAAGCCTATGGGCTCTCTCCGCTGCGCTGTGTGAGGGATCCGAACGGATCCTTCCCAGCATGCCTTGCGGCCACCCTCGTCGCCCTGCGCATGCGCAGACTGACTCCTGGGGCCGAATCCCGGAAGTCAGGCTGCCGCTGTGCATCGCGGAGGACAGCTCTTATCGGAAGAGCTGTCCTCTGCAATGCTGATCGCATATGTAAGTACATATGTGATCAGCATCATGGCGCAGGGCGGCGATGTATATTAGTACATCCCGCCCAGTGAGCGCGCACTGCGCCAAAAATGGGTGTGGCCAAATGCCACATGGGGCGTGGCCAATGAAAATGGGGGCATGGTACACATATGGGGGGGGCAGATACACATATGACCCCAATAGTGCCAGGTACACGTTTCCCCACAGTGCCAGATATACATTGCCCCACAGTGCCAGATACACCTTGCCCCACAGTGCCAGATACACAAATGCCCCCAGAGTGCCAGATATACATTGCCTCACAGTGCCAGATACACAAATGCCCCCACAGAGCCAGATATACATTGCCCCACAGTGCCAGATACACAAATGCCCCCACAGTGCCAGATATACATTGCCCCATAGTGCCAGATACACAAGTGCCCCACACAGTGCCTGATACACAAGTGTCCCCACAGTACCAGATATACATTGCCCCACAGTGCCAGATATACATTGCCCCACAGTGCCAAAAACACAAATGCCCCCACAGTGCCAGATATACATTGTCCCAGAGTGCCCCCCCTGCTTACCGCAACCTCAGTCTGTTGCTGCTGTGTGAGGAGAGGAGTCTAGTGCAGCGGCAACTTGCAGGTCCGTGGTCACTCAGGGGGAGCCGCATTAGGAGCACCGCACGTCAACCCCCAGGGTCTTGTGTGCACCCGCCGCCCCAGCCGCGGGAGTGTGCTTACGTCATGATCATGATCCCAGCAGGCTGGGAAGGGTAGGCACCGAGGCGGAGGCTCAGTGGCAGCGGTAATGGCACACCGCCGCAGCAGTAACTGGTGAGTGCAATGAGCAGCGGCGGTAGGTACGGCGTACCCACGGCTAAATTCTTAATGGTACGCCGTACCCGCGTGTACCTGCGCACTTGCACCACTGACCAGCCCTCAAAGCAGGTTACTAAACACTTACATTAATTGTGATTCCATACAATATTATTTATTTATTACTAGTTATTTATATAGCGCACACATATTCCACAGCGCTTTACAGAGAATATTTGGCCATTCACATCAGTCCCTGCCCCAGTGGAGCTTACAATCTATATTCCCTACCACATGGTTCATGCACAAACATTCACGCTAAGGTTAATATAATAAGCCAACCACCCTAAAACCAACATTGTAATGGTGTATATTTATTTTCACCAATAAGTGTGATCTGAGATAATACTTAGATTTTAGTATGCTAGAAAGCCAGAGACTTATCAACAAGCACAGCCGGGGTTAATGTCAATGATGCAGTTACCGGGTCCAGAGAATTATCAGTAGGCATTGTCTATGCGTATGCCAGATGCTCAGTATCGTTGCAAGCCAGATTGCTATCAATTAGCATTGTCATTGTTTACGGCATAGATTTGGTACATTTGGAAGCAAGAGATTTATTATTAAGCATGGTCAGGGTTAAATCCAGAATTTGTGAGCAGTCTGGAGAAAACTAGGTAATACTGGACATAATGCGCCTGATTTAAAGATGTATGCTAAAGTGCAGCAGCTGTGAACGTGTCACCTGGATCCAGCCACCGTAAATGTATTGAGAAAGCCACCTGTAACTTTGAGAGAGCCAGTTGCTGCATACAAAGATGCAGCGTCGCTCGCAGATCAGTCAATTATCAATCTTCCAAGTAGCCCTATGGTTGTGCAGCATGGCCGCAGGATGTGAGACGCCGGATCCACTGTTACTGCGGACAGATAGTAGGCGAAGACTGATACATGCCATGAAAACGGTCATGACACACCTGCGTTTTTTGCTGTCACTCCCCATTATCACCTCCAAATTGTCCCTGACTGTTAATAACTTTGTGACAAAATCGTCTCTGCAACTGCCATCACAAGACCACCACGACACATGTGCAGGTTTGCATACATCTCTGAATCAGGCCTAATAATCAGTCAGTTGCTGGGTTAATATAACGGCTGAGATGCCCAAGCTGTCTGTATCTAGTTTTGCCTCATTTGCATTTTCCGGGAACACATTGGGTCTGAATCAGGTCCCGTCCTGGCCTCGGCGAAGGAGCTCCAGCAGCCAGTCTGCATAACCTCAGGGTTTCTCAACCAGCTGATGGTGTCACAGAGTGATCCAATGCTGCATCCTCGGACACAGCAGAGAATCACACCTGCATGCAGGAGGCGTCTACTTATACCAGACGCCCCCTCCTGCATTACCATATGCAAGCATAGATGAGGCTTCCAAGGAAGCAGCAGCTACTGTATGCTTACTACAACTGAACCTCAATCGTGTGCCCCTCCTGACTAGCGGCACGCTCCAGTGACCCGTGTCACGCGCACCTACCCCCACGCCACCCCCCCCTTCCTGAAGTGTCTGTTGCAAGTGAAACACCCCCTGACTCGCCGCACCCCCTGCGTGCTGTATCCGTGCACTCCCCTGTGACGTTCAGAAATGCCAGGGCCGATTTGGAGCCCCTGTCCTTCCCTGATCACACCTATTGTACTCAGGCTATACTTGGACACCCTTTCTCCTCTCCACTTTAAAGGAGTCATAAGTGTATAATGCCAGAGAATCTGCACATGAACAGTCCTTATTTGCTTACTTATACAATACAGCAAAGCAATTATGTTTGAGGTCAGTTCTTTTTAACTAGTCAGAGTTCACCTACATGCAATCCCTTGTGTGTGTCTCTTCATTGATAGACATGGTCTCACTACCTGCACTTATCTTACAGTTTAATGTTCATGCCTGGTTTTCCTCTTTTTTTTTTTTTTTGCCATCTAGCACCTTGCATTCCAGGTGATGTTAGGCCACTTCAGTCCTCCGTTTATGTGACTGTCCCTTGTCCTGCCGATCTATACTCCCCACATGGCTATTGATAAGCCTGTATTGTGTCCTTTTTGTAGTTTAGCTGCGGTTGGGAGGTATGAGTTCTCCCATTGCTGTAAACGGGTCCCGGGTCAGATGACCCGGGTTACCCATTTACACTGCCCCTCAGCACGGTCCTACCAGTGTTGAACTCTGGTAGAATCCCAGGTTGGATAGCTGGGTCACAGGACCCGGGATATTTTTTTTTTGGGAGCCGTTCACACTGAGGCCCGACCCAAGTTGACCCAGCAATAACCCAGAATTTCGACTTGGTGTCAAAGGGGTATAAGATGACCAATGTTCATGGAGATGATCTGTTGCTGCGTCCTCGGTTACAGCAGCGGATCAGAGAAGCTGGCAGGAGGCATTATCATATCTTCGCAGCTGCTACTGCATAGCACCTATCTCTGAATCAGGCCCACTGTATGTAATTATTTATTTGTTAGCATTTGCTTATATAGCGCAGCATGTTCCGTTGCGCTTAACAATTAATATTCAATAAAGTCTGACACCTTTGAATAAACTGTTGTAAAAGGTTCTCCCGTTCTTTAATTACTAAGATTTATCCCTCCACACGGGAGCGGTATAGAAGATCTACAGTAATTACACAGTCAACAGGTCAACCCCATATGGTCAACATGCATTAGGTTGAAAGGGTCAAAATTTCAACATGGAAAATAAAGACAGTGGAGACTGTCGACAGGAACAAAAGGTTGATGGGTCAAAAGGTCGACAAGGAAATGGTCGACACAAGGTTTTGTTGTGGTTTTTTTGGGTGTCTCTTTCAATGTTTCATCATATTTGACCACAATTAGTGCAAAAGTGAACCCTCATAGACTCGCTTCACTCACCATGCTTCAGGCAAGGCTTACTATCCCCAATCGTAGTCCACGTGGATGGCAAATCAAGTAAAAGTGAAAAAAAAATATGAAAAACCCCCCAAAAAAACTTGAGTCGACTATTGTCATGTCGAACTTTTGAACCTGCCGACATTTTGTACCCGTCGACCTTAAGTACTGTCTACCTTTTACACGTCAACCTTTTGACCCTGCCGACCTAATGTATGCCAACCATATGGTGACTATCTATCTAAACACTGTCGATCTATCATCCAGATACCCCTCCACCTGACACACTGTAATCTCACACCATGCACTCTAGAGAATTGTTTGGCTAGATCTCAGGGACAGGCATACATGCCGACATTCTGGCTGCTCTCTCTGGGAGAGAGCAGCCAGGTCTGCTTAGCAGGGGAGGGCTGTGACGTGAGGAGGGGGTGGACCGGAGGCGGGATGGGGTAGGGTGGAGGCAGGATGGGGGCGGGGTTATAGCGGCACCTCCTTTAAGCCACGCTCCCGGGGGGAAGGGGAGGGTCACCCGATTTTTGGGAGCCTCCCGGCCATTCCGGGAGAGCAGGCATGTATGGGGACAGGGGACAGCTATAGGTTAGTGCTATAATCTTATTATATACTGTCCACAGGAAGTACAAAACTCTAATTAAGCATTTACATGTGGGGAGGGATTACATACAGCCAGGGCCGTAACTAGGTGTGTGCTGATGGTGCCTTGCCCACAGCGCAACTGTAGTGAAGGTGCATCATCTGGCAGCACACCCCTATCTACGGCTGTTTTAGTCAGTGATGGAGTAGTGAAATTTTCGCTGTCCGCCGGAGCCTGCCTTTGTAAGGGACGGGGAGCGCGCCATTTGGTGTTACCTGTCATGCGGTAGTTCTGGCTGTGACCTCCGCCACCACCTCTGAAGTGGAGCGCTGGAGGGAGCGCTCCTTCAGCCACCTGGTCCCGTATAGGAGCCGCCGCTGCCTCTATTGATGCCGCCAGGGAGACCCGCCGCCACCTCTGAAGTGGAGAGAGAGAGAGCGCTCCTTCAACCGCCTGGTCCAGTATAGGAGCCGCCGATGCCTCTACTGTGACACCCGCCGCAGCCTGAGCACTGGAGAGGGGACTGTGAGTGCCAGTAAATGAGTGTCTGCGCCTGGTAGTCCTGGATGCCGCATCGCGCTAACAGGTGACTTGAGACCAGGGGCAGATTGGCCCACCAGGACACCATGACAGATTCTGATGAGCCGGTCCCATATCCCCTCAGCCAGGCTGTTTCACACTCAGGTTGGGCTGGCTCACACTGCTTCCAGTACTTGCAGTTCATTGGAACGCAATCCGGAAGATAGGCTAGAAAGGACTTCCGGGTGCCGCTAGCCGTGAAAAGTGGTGAAGCTGTTCTACCAACTGGGGACCTGGAGAAAGTTAACCAGCCCAGCATCATCCTCTCTCTGGCCTCGGCCAAAGATCTCTTCAATGAGCCCGGCCTGGGAGCAGCAGCATAGCAATGGTCGGAGCCGGGTTTTCTATACCCGCCGCCACCTTAGCTCCCACACTCTCACTGGACTGGCCAGAGCGGCATCCGAGCACTGAAGGGGACCCGGCAGAGAGGTTATATTTAATTATATTATTTGCATTATCATGATGGTGTAAGAGTTAGGGCGTTCACGGTCAAAGTGTATGGTTTGGGGACTGGACAGGAGCAGGATGTATCTTGTTCTCAGGATGTCAGCTGATCAGGCAGCACTCACAGCCAGCCCTGGGACAATCGCTAATGCAAAGTCCTTCAGCCCTATAGCTGCCCAATGTCTGTCCATGATGATGGGTCTATTTGTGTAATGCAGTGGCTACATATGTAATGTGGTGCTATTTGTATAATGCGGTGCTATACATGTAATGTGGTGCTATTCGTGTTATGTGGTGTTATTTGTATAATTTGGTGCTATACGTGTAATGTGGTGCTATTTGTGTTATGTGGTGTTATTTGTATAATGCGGTGCTATACGTGTAGTGTGGTGCTATACATGTAATGTGGTGCTATATGTGTAATGTGGTGTTATTTGCATAATGCGGTGCTATTCGTGTTATGTGGTGTTATTTGTGTAATGCAGTGCTATACGTGTAGTGCCGTGGTATACATGTAATGCAGTGCTATACGTGTAATGTGGTGCTATTCGTGAAATAATGTGGTGGCTATGTATGTAATCAGGGGCGAATTGGCCACTGGGACAGATTCCACTGCACTGGTCCCCTGTGTCTCTGTTTCACTACTTGTGTGTGCTCCCTCCCTGTACTGTGCTGTATGTAGTGTGTGCTCCCTTCCTGTACTGTGCTGTATGTAGTGTGTGCTCCCTTCCTGTACTGTGCTGTATGTGGAGATGTGCACCGGAAATTTTTCGGGTTTTGGTTTTGGACTCGGTTCCGCGGCCGTGTTTTGGATTCGGACGCATTTTGCCAATACCTCCCTGAAAATTTTTTGTCGGATTCGGGTGTGTTTTGGATCCGGGTGTTTTTTTACAAAAAACCCTCAAAAACAGCTTAAATCATAGAATTTGGGGGTCATTTTGATCCCATAGTATTATTAACCTCAATAACCATAATTTACACTCATTTTCAGTCTATTCTGAACACCTCACACCTCACAATATTATTTTTAGTCCTAAAATTTGCACCGAGGTCGCTGGATGGCTAAGCTAAGCGACACAAGTGGCCGACACAAACACCTGGCCCATCTAGGAGTGGCACTGCAGTGTCAGGCAGGATGGCACTTCAAAAAAATAGTCCCCAAACAGCACATGATGCAAAGAAAAAAAGAGGCGCACCAAAGTCGCTGTGTGACTAAGCTAAGCGACACAAGTGGCCGACACAAACACCTGGCCCAACTAGGCAGTGGCGTAACTTTGTCCCAGTTGCCCGGAGGCAAGAAAAATATTGCCCCCCCCCCCCCCCCATATATCATCCATGAGCCAATAAGATGCCGTTTTGAGATCCGAGTAAAACCGAACCCGCTCATCTCTAATTCTAACTATATGTAGCTACTACAAAACCCGTTGCAACTAGGCAGATCTATGTAGGGGTCCAACCACACACTACATAGATCTGCTCAGTCACTCACAATGCTGATTATTTCTCTGACAATTAATTTGCAAGTGTCATATCCAGGATTAGAACCCACAACCTTTTACACTGGTAGCATGCACCTTACTGATGGAGATATCTGCTTTTGAAGTTACGTGTAATTGTCAGAGAAATAACTTCATATAGTTAGAATTCTCATGTTTCCTTTATAGGATGAAATAGCTTCATCAGTAAGGTGTCTGCTTCCAGTATATCTATAATAAAGAGGGTGTGATTTGTAAAGTGCAGTGACTAGTGGGGAAGTCGGCTACGGCAGAGATACCGGCTGCTGTCAATTAACTTAATTGATTAATGTCGCTAAACACACGGAACAGGAGGAGAGGTGCCCCCCATCAAAGCAGGAGCCCGGCGGCAGCTGACTCTGTTGCCTCCCAGAGTTCTGCCTCTGCATCTAGGAGTGGCACTGCAGTGTCAGGCAGGATGGCACTTCAAAAAAATAGTCCCCAAACAGCACATGATGCAAAGAAAAAAAGAGGCGCACCAAGGTCGCTGTGTGACTAAGCTAAGCGACACAAGTGGCCGACACAAACACCTGGCCCATCTAGGAGTGGCACTGCAGTGTCAGACAGGATGGCACTTCAAAAAAATAGTCCCCAAACAGCACATGATGCAAAGAAAAAAAGAGGCGCCCCAAGGTCGCTGTGTGACTAAGCTAAGCGACACAAGTGGCCGACACAAACACCTGGCTCATCTAGGAGTGGCACTGCAGAGTCAGACAGGATGGCACTTCAAAAAAATTGTCCCCAAACAGCACATGATGCAAAGAAAAAAAGAGGCGCACCAAGGTCGCTGTGTGACTAAGCTAAGCGACACAAGTGGCCGACACAAACACCTGGCCCATCTAGGAGTGGCACTGCAGTGTCAGACAGGATGGCACTTCAAAAAAACTGCCCCCAAACAGCACATGATGCAAAGAAAAAAAGAGGCGCACCAAGGTCGCTGTGTGACTAAGCTAAGTGACACAAGTGGCCGACACAAACACCTGGCCCATCTAGGAGTGGCACTGCAGTTTTCTAGCGAGAGGATGAGTGCTTCCATCCTCATGTGAAGCTGAACCCCTAGCCATGAACATAGGCCAGGGCCTCAGCCGTTCCTTGCCACTCCGTGTCGTAAATGGCATATTGGCAAGTTTACGCTTCTCCTCAGATGCTTTTAATTTTGATTTTTGGGTCATTTTACTGAACTTTTGTTTTTTGGATTTTACATGCTCTCTACTATGACATTGGGCATCGGCCTTGGCAGACGACGTTGATGGCATTTCATCGTCTCGGCCATGACTAGTGGCAGCAGCTTCAGCACGAGGTGGAAGTGGATCTTGATCTTTCCCTATTTTACCCTCCACATTTTTGTTCTCCATTTTTTAATGTGTGGAATTATATGCCAGTATCAATAGCAATGGCCTACTACTATATATACTGCGCACAACTGAAATGCACCACAGGTATGGATGGATAGTATACTTGACGACACAGAGGTAGGTAGAGCAGTGGCCTTCCGTACCGTACTGCTATATATACTGGTGGTCACTGTCAGCAAACTGCAAAACTAAAATAAACCACAGGTATAGAATCTAGATGGATAGTATACTTGACGACACAGAGGTAGGTAGAGCAGTGGCCTTCCGTACCGTACTGCTATATATACTGGTGGTCACTGTCAGCAAACTGCAAAATTAAAATGCACCACAGGTATAGAATCTAGATGCATAGTATACTTGACGACACAGAGGTAGGTAGAGCAGTGGCCTTCCGTACCGTACTGCTATATATACTGGTGGTCACTGTCAGCAAACTGCAAAACTAAAATGCACCACAGGTATAGAATCTAGATGGATAGTATACTTGACGACACAGAGGTAGGTAGAGCAGTGGCCTTCCGTACCGTACTGCTATATATACTGGTGGTCACTGTCAGCAAACTGCAAAACTAAAATGCACCACAGGTATAGAATCTAGATGGATAGTATACTTGAAGACACAGAGGTAGGTAGAGCAGTGGCCTTCCGTACCGTACTGCTATATATACTGGTGGTCACTGTCAGCAAACTGCAAAACTAAAATGCACCACAGGTATAGAATCTAGATGGATAGTATAATTGACGACACAGAGGTAGGTAGAGCAGTGGCCTTCCGTACCGTACTGCTATATATACTGGTGGTCACTGTCAGCAAAACTCTGCACTGTACTCCTCCTATATAATACTGCTGGTCCCCAGTCCCCACAATAAAGCAGTGTGAGCACAGATATATGCAGCACACTGAGCACAGATATGGAGCGTTTTTCAGGCAGACAACGTATAATACTGGTGGTCACTGGTCAGCAAAACTCTGCACTGTACTCCTCCTATATAATACTGCTGGTCCCCAGTCCCCACAATAAAGTAGTGTGAGCACAGATATATGCAGCACACTGAGCACAGATATGGAGCGTTTTTCAGGCAGACAACGTATAATACTGGTGGTCACTGGTCAGCAAAGCTCTGCACTGTACTCCTCCTATATAATACTGCTGCTCCCCAGTCCCCACAATAAAGCAGTGTGAGCACAGATATATGCAGCACACTGAGCACAGATATGGAGCGTTTTTCAGGCAGACAACGTATAATACTGGTGGTCACTGGTCAGCAAAACTCTGCACTGTACTCCTCCTATATAATACTGCTGGTCCCCAGTCCCCACAATAAAGCAGTGTGAGCACAGGTATATGCAGCACACTGAGCACAGATATGGAGCGTTTTTCAAGCAGAGAACGGATAAAACTGGTGGTCACTGATCAGCAAAACTCTGCACTGTACTCCTCCTATATAATACAGCTGCTCCCCAGTCCCCACAATTAAGTAATAAGCACAAATATTTGCAGCAACATTAATAAACGGAGAGGACGCCAGCCACGTCCTCTCCCTAACATTTCCAATGCACGAGTGAAAATGGCGGCGACGCGCGGCTCCTTATATAGAATCCGAATCTCGCGAGAATCCGACAGCGGGATGATGACGTTCGGGCGCGCTCGGATTAACCGAGCCATACGGGAGAATCCGAGTATGCCTCGGACCCGTGTAAAATGGGTGAAGTTCGGGGGGGAGGGGTTCGGTTTCCGAGGAACCGAACCCGCTCATCACTAGCTGTATGTAGTGTGTGCTCCCTCCCTGCACTGTGCTGTATGTAGTGTGTGCTCCCCCTCCCTGTACTGTGCTGTATGTAGTGTGTGCTCCCTCCCTGTACTGTGCTGTATGTAGTGTGTACTCCCCCTCCCTGTACTGTGCTGTATGTAGTGTGTGCTCCCTTCCTGTACTGTGCTGTATGTAGTGTGTGCTCCCCCTCCCTGTACTGTGCGGTATGTAGCATACTTACCTACATTTTGGCTGCTCTCTGCGGGAGAGAGCAGCCAGGTCAGCTCAGAGGGCGGGCAGGGGAGGCTGTGACGTCGTGGAGGGGGTGGGCCGGAGGCGGGACGGGGCGGAGAAAGGGCGGAGCGGGGGCGGAGTCATGACGATACCTCTTTTAAGCCACGCCCCCGCTCTGTAATGCCGCGATCACCGGCCTTACACGGCAGGGGGCGTGGCTACGATGACGCGATTCAGCAAGAATCGCGTCATCAACTGCCCGGACCGCCCACTTTACACACTAAGTGGGCGGACGGGCAGGGGGGACCCCACGAAACGGGAGACTTGCCTGCTCTTCCGGGGGGCCGGGAGGGTCACCCGATTTTCGGGAGCCTCCCGGCCATTCCGGGAGAGTAGGCAAGTATGGTATGTAGTGTGTGCTCCCTTCCTGTACTGTGCTGTATGTAGTGTGTGCTCCCCCTCCCTGTACTGTGCTGTATGTAGTGTGTGCCCCCTCCCTGTACTGTGCTGTATGTAGTGTGTGCCCCCTCCCTGTACTGTGCTGTATGTAGTGTGTGCTCCCTTCCTGTACTGTGCTGTATGTAGTTTGTGCTTCCTCCCTGTACTGTGCTGTATGTAGTGTGTGCTCCCCCTCCCTGTACTGTGCTGTATGTAGTGTGTGCTCCCTTCCTGTACTGTGCTGTATGTAGTGTGTGCTCCCCCTCCCTGTACTGTGCTGTATGTAGTGTGTGCCCCCTCCCTGTGCTGTGCTGTATGTAGTGTGTGCTCCCTCCCTGTACTGTGCTGTATGTAGTGTGTGCCCCCTCCCTGTACTGTGCTGTATGTAGTGTGTGCCCCCTCCCTGTGCTGTGCT
Organism: Pseudophryne corroboree; assembly: GCF_028390025.1. Taxonomy (NCBI): domain Eukaryota; kingdom Metazoa; phylum Chordata; class Amphibia; order Anura; family Myobatrachidae; genus Pseudophryne; species Pseudophryne corroboree. Next base: position 697,897,216 of record NC_086448.1, on the reverse strand, counting down.
GTATGTAGTGTGTGCTCCCTCCCTGTACTGTGCGGTATGTAGTGTGTGCTCCCTCCCTGTACTGTGCTGTATGTAGTGTGTGCCGCCTCCCTGTGCTGTGCTGTATGTAGTGTGTGCTCCCCCTCCCTGTACTGTGCTGTATGTAGTGTGTGCCCCCTCCCTGTACTGTGCTGTATGTAGTGTGTGCTCCCCCTCCCTGTACTGTGCTGTATGTATTGTGTGCTCCCCCTCCCTGTACTGTGCTGTATGTAGTGTGTGCTCCTCCTCCCTGTACTGTGCTGTATGTAGTGTGTGCTCTCTCCCTGTACTGTGCGGTATGTAGTGTGTGCCCCCTCCCTGTACTGTGCTGTATGTAGTGTGTGCTCCCCCTCCCTGTGCTGTGCTGTATGTAGTATGTGCTCCCTCCCTGTACTGTGCTGTATAAAGTGTGTGCTCCCTCCCTATACTGTGCTGTATGTTGTGTGTGCCCCCTCCCTATACTGTGCTGTATGTAGTGTATGCTCCCTCCCTATACTGTGCTGTATGTAGTGTATGCTCCCTCCCTATACTGTTCTGTATGTAGTGTATGCTCCCTCCCTATACTGTGCTGTATGTAGTGTATGCTCCCTTCCTGTGCTGTACTGTATGTAGTGTGTGCTCCTCCTCCCTGTACTGTGCTGTATGTAGTGTGTGTGCTCCCTCCCTGTACTGTGCTGTATGTAGTGTGTGCTCCCCCTCCCTGTACTGTGCTGTATGTAGTGTGTGCTCCCTCCCTGTACTGTGCTGTATGTAGTATGTGCTCCCCCTCCTTTTACTTTGAAACATATAAGGTTAAAAAAAGGGGGTTTGTAGAATGAAAAATCAATAAAATCAGAAGTAGATTAAAGGCATGACAGCAGTGTCAGTAGACACTGAAAATGGGCATATGAGTCCTTGTATATTCAGACGTATAGATGTACATCAGGGAAGGGCATTGTAGCAGCATATGCATATTGCATAAAGGTGCAGGTAAACATTGGCATAACGTAAAGCAAAGAAAGCCCCAACTATGTCTATCTCAGAATCAGGACTTCGCCCTCTTGACAGACCCCTCCCCCTTAAAAGACTCTGCCCCCATTAGGGCTGCTTCCATAAATTTCCCGGGCTGGTGTTCGATCCCAATCTGCCCCTGCTTGAGACACACACACACACACACACACACACACACGCACACACACACTCTCTCTCTCGCTCTGTTGCTGTAATATGTAACAAAGGGTGACTGCTGCTGTAATGTGTAAAATGGGACTCTACGTGCCTTACTGTGTAAAAGGAAGCTATGTGGACATGCCCCTTCCCCATAAAGCCACGCTCCTATATTTTGGCGCACGCCTGCGGCATGCATTGGCCCAGTTTTATATTTAGGGGGAGAGGGCACCGATGCTGTTTTTTTAAACGCAGTGCTAAAATGTCTAGTTACGGCACTGCATACAGCATCACCATATCTGTCTTCCTGGAGAAATACTCAACAATTAGTGTATTATTCTGTGTTCAGAGTATACTGTGTTATCTAATAGCAACAACAAAGAATCTTCCTCATGCACTGAATGCGATCATCCTTTTCTGCTGGATTAATTATTAGCAAAACTAAATAAGCACCCTTTTCCTCCTTCACAATAAATAAATCATTTTTCCTGAAGTCTTAATTACAGTAGATTCTGAATTACGAATGTAATTACTTTAATCTGAAACTGAATAATACTGACGGAGAGAATTTTTGAGCACCAACATGCTATTAACAAATAGAAAAAATAACCTAGGTGACAAAGTCACACATTACTATCAGCAATGATGACAACTTAATTGTGCAGAACAAGGAGGTAACTGTCCGTTATTACTGGAGGCCCTCATTTCTTCACAGATCATTGCTCATCACAGGACTGTCATCCTACAGCACAGACACATGACTTTTTTATTATAATGCTGTTGCTGCTGGAAAATTGACTTAAGAAATGGCCAATACCGGCGAGCTAGAGCACAGCGTTCGTGTAGTTTTAAAAGTAGTGAGTGCCATGCGCACATAAATTAATAAAACCAAAAAATAAATAGTTCACTGCAGATGCCAACACACCGATAATCTTTCAATGGGTGTAAAAAAATAAATAAATTACAATTCTCCTTTCTACTATTAGAATATCAGATAGAAATCAACGTCCTGTATTTAAAGGGATTGTACAAATACAAAATAAGGGACTTTGTTTAGTAACACAATTTACTGTAAAATGAAAGCTGTTCGGACAAAATCTATGTACGTAAACAATAATCGTTCAATGCTGGATATGGTAGGAAAATGGCCGGGATCATTTGATTAGGTTATCAAACATGTTAGATCTGCCTGACCGTCATTCTGCTAATTCCATGCAGTAGCGACAACAGACAGGCTAGGGTTGGTACACAGAAATTTCAACTTGCAATAATAGCAATAATGCTGGAGCACAAAAAAGACCTGACACTGGCACTAGTACGCAGAGCAATCTGAATGATTTTTAATAGACAAAATGGGGGGAATTCAAATGTTTGAAAAGTCAGTTGGGTGTCTGGTTTTCCTATCTAATAGACAGGAAAAAACAGACACCCCATCGACTTTTCAAACATTTGAATTCGCCCCAATGAGTCACAAGTGAACTGATCGCAAAATCTCCTACAGTACTACATGCCCACCTACAGTGGGCACTTTTGTAGAACTCCAGCCACTACAGAGTAGAGAACCGCATATGGGGGGTCATTCCGAGTTGTTCGCTCTGTAAATTTCTTCGCATCGCAGCGATTTTCCGCTTAGTGCGCATGCGCAATGTCCGCACTGCGACTGCGCCAAGTAAATTTGCTATGCAGTTAGGTATTTTACTCACGGTTTTTTCTTCGTTCTGGTGATCGTAATGTGATTGACAGGAAGTGGGTGTTTCTGGGCGGAAACTGGCCGTTTTATGGGTGTGTGTGAAAAAACGCTACCGTTTCTGGGAAAAACGCGGGAGTGGCTGGAGAAACGGAGGAGTGTCTGGGCGAACGCTGGGTGTGTTTGTGACGTCAAACCAGGAACGACAAGCACTGAACTGATCGCAGATGCCGAGTAAGTCTCGAGTTACTCAGAAACTGCACAGAGATGTCTTATCGCAAAATTGCGAATCTTTCGTTCGCAATTTAAAGAAGCTAAGATTCACTCCCAGTAGGCGGCGGCTTAGCGTGTGCAAAGCTGCTAAAAGCAGCTTGCGAGCGAACAACTCGGAATGACCACCATGGGACAGACTGCGACCGCCAGCTGGGGAGGAGGGAGCCAGGGGGGGATCCGGTCTGAAGATCTACAGTGTCTAGGTCAACAATGTTTAGGTCGACCACTATAGGTCGACAGTCACTAGGTCGACGTGGATGGAATGTCGACAGGGTTTCTAGGTCGATATGTGCTAGGTCGACAGGTCTAAAGGTCGACATGAGTTTTTCCCATTTTTTTCTTTTTTTGAATTTTTTCATACTTAACGATCCACGTGGACTACGATTGGAACGGTAAAGTGTGCCGAGCGAAGCGGTAGCGGAGCGAAGGCACCATGCCCGAAGCATGGCGAGCGAAGCAAGCCATGCGAGGGGACGCGGTGCACTAATTTGGGATCCCGGTCACTCTACGAAGAAAACGACACTAAAAAAAAAATGTCCTCATGTCGACCTTTAGACCTGTCGACCTAGCACATGTCGACCTAGAAACCCTGTCGACCTTCCATCCATGTCGACCTAGTGACTGTCGACCTATAGTGGTGGACCTAAACATTGTCGACCTAGATACTGTCGATAAAACGAACCACACCCGCCAGGGGATGCAAGACCAAGACTAGACACCAAGGGCCTAATTCAGACCTGATTGCAGCAGCAAAATCTTTCTCTAATGGGCAAAACCATGTGCAGTACAGGTGTGGCAGATAGGACATGTGCAGAGAGAGTTAGATTTGGTGGGTTATTTTGTTTCTGTGCAGGGTAAATACTGGCTGCTTTATTTTTACACTGCAATTTAGATTTCAGTTAGAACACACCACACCCAAATCTAACTCTCTCTGCACATGTTATATCTATATCTAGAATACTTACCTGAACGCCAGAGAATCAGAGGTCGGACCAGGAAGTGAGGGTCACATGACCACCAGGACTCAGAAGACACCAGTAGCAGGTAAGTCACCGCTGGGCCACCAGGGTCAATATGTTAATATTCTCACATGTTGACATTTAATCAGAGTCTACATGATTAATTTCAACATGGTCAATGACAACATATCATACCACACGCAACGGACCCCTATACAAATACTGTGCATCAATTTTAACTTTCCCTGCAGCCAGAGTATTAATACTGAATTTACTGGAAGTCTATAGGAACGCTAGTCATATACATAGCACACTATGCTGCAGAGCCTTTCACCACTCAAATCAAATGCTCTGCTAAAAGCTAGGACAAGGTTATAGGTCTCACACAAGTCAGAAAACAACAGCATCCAGCTATTATTTAACATGAATGACAGGCTGCATATCAGTGGTGCAAGTAGAAAAAATGTCTTACAGGTACTGTGAGCGCGCGCCGAAGGCGCACGTACCAAAAAATTGGTGTGGCCAAATGCCACATGGGGCGTGGCCAATGAAAATGTGAGCGTGATACACATATGGGGGAGGGGCAGATACACATATGACCCCAACAGTGCCAGATACACGTTGCCCCACAATGCCAGATATACATTGCCCCACAGTGCCAGATACATAAATGCCCCCAGAGTGCCAGATATACATTGCCTCACAGTGCCAGATACACATTGCCTCACTGTGCCAGATATACATTGCCTCACAGTGCCAGATACACATTGCCTCACTGTGCCAGATATACATTGCCTCACAGTGCCAGATACACATTGCCTCACTGTGCCAGATATACATTGCCTCACAGTGCCAGATACACATTGCCTCACTGTGCCAGATATACATTGCCTCACAGTGCCAGATACACATTGCCTCACTGTGCCAGATATACATTGCCTCACAGTGCCAGATACACATTGCCTCACTGTGCCAGATACACAAATGCCCCCAGAGTGCCAGATATACATTGCCTCACAGTGCCAGATACACATTGCCTCACTGTGTCAGATACACAAATGCCCCCAGAGTGCCAGATATACATTGCCTCACAGTGCCAGATACACATTGCCTCACTGTGCCAGATATACATTGCCTCACAGTGCCAGATACACATTGCCTCACTGTGCCAGATACACAAATGCCCCCAGAGTGCCAGATATACATTGCCTCACAGTGCCAGATATACATTACATCACAGTGCCAGATACACATTGCCCCACAGTGCCAGATACACAAATGCCCCCAGCGTGCCAGATACACATTGCCCCACAGTGCCAGATACATAAATGCCCCCAGAGTGCCAGATATACATTGCCACACAGTGCCAGATATACATTGCCCCACAGTGCCAGATACACATTGCCTCACTGTGCCAGATGCACAAATGCCCCCAGAGTGCCAGATATACATTGCCTCACAGTGCCAGATACACATTGCCCCACAGTGCCAGATACACAAATGCCCCAGAGTGTCAGAAACACAAATGCCCCCACTGTGTCAGATATACATTGCCCCCCCAGTGCCAGATACATAAATGCCCCCCCCCCCAGTGCCAGATATGTCCCAGTGCCAGATACACATGTCCCCGCAGTGCCAGATATGCCCCCAGTGCCAGATATGCCCCCAGTGCCAGATACACATGTCCCCCCAGTGCCACATATGCTCCCAGTGCCAGGTACACGTCCCCCCATTGCCAGATATGTCCTCACTGCCAGATATGCTCCCAGTGCCAGGTATACATGCCCTCCCAAAAAAAATATATATTTGTATCAATTGCTTGATACAAGTTCTGGCGCTATGATTGTGCTGGTTCTCTAAGCTGCTGTTAAGGTGAGAGACAGTCAATCTCTCATATACTGGAAATACAACGTGTAGAACATGAAAACAGCGCTAATAAAGAATCTAAAAAACAGGTGTTTCCTTAAAATAAATTACATACGTTTTAATATTATTCAACATATATATAAAAAAGAAAACTCTCACAGATGTGAACCATAAAAATATAGAGCCCTTATTTTCAACCTATGGACGTGGAAAATTAACAGAGGGAAAACCACCAAACATCTGCGTCGGATCGGAGACAGCCTCTGGACCCTCGCTAGGTGGGATACCCGGCCAATCCACTGCAATTTTGGTAACTATACCACAAGATTGGATACATCTGCATATTTAAAACTAAGGATCCTGTTGATATTGTGACCGGTCACAGGGACATTACTAATACCAAGAGGTGTGCACATTTACATCAAAATGTCGGTGGTCAGAGACTGGCTATAGAGGCTCTATATTTTTATGGTTCATATCTGTGAGAGTTTTCTTTTTTATATATATGTTGAATAAATAAGATTTTACTTACCGATAAATCTATTTCTCGGAGTCCGTAGTGGATGCTGGGGTTCCTGAAAGGACCATGGGGAATAGCGGCTCCGCAGGAGACAGGGCACAAAAAGTAAAGCTTTTTCGATCAGGTGGTGTGCACTGGCTCCTCCCCCTATGACCCTCCTCCAGACTCCAGTTAGGTACTGTGCCCGGACGAGCGTACACAATAAGGGAGGATTTTGAATCCCGGGTAAGACTCATACCAGCCACACCAATCACACCGTACAACTTGTGATCTAAACCCAGTTAACAGTATGATAACAGCGGAGCCTCTGAAAGATGGCTTCCTTTAACAATAACCCGAATTAGTTAACAATAACTATGTACAACTTATGCAGATAATCCGCACTTGGGATGGGCGCCCAGCATCCACTACGGACTCCGAGAAATAGATTTATCGGTAAGTAAAATCTTATTTTCTCTATCGTCCTAGTGGATGCTGGGGTTCCTGAAAGGACCATGGGGATTATACCAAAGCTCCCAAACGGGCGGGAGAGTGCGGATGACTCTGCAGCACCGAATGAGAGAACTCCAGGTCCTCCTTAGCCAGAGTATCAAATTTGTAAAATTTTACAAACGTGTTCTCCCCTGACCACGTAGCTGCTCGGCAAAGTTGTAATGCCGAGACCCCTCGGGCAGCCGCCCAAGATGAGCCCACCTTCCTTGTGGAGTGGGCCTTTACAGATTTAGGCTGTGGCAAGCCTGCCACAGAATGTGCAAGTTGGATTGTGCTACAGATCCAACGAGCAATCGTCTGCTTAGACGCAGGAGCACCCATCTTGTTGGGTGCATACAATATAAACAACGAGTCAGATTTTCTGACTCCAGCTGTCCTTGCAATATATATTTTTAATGCTCTGACAACGTCCAGTAACTTGGAGTCCTCCAAGTCACTTGTAGCCGCAGGCACTACAATAGGCTGGTTCAGATGAAATGCTGACACCACCTTAGGGAGAAAATGCGGACGAGTCCGCAGTTCTGCCCTGTCCGAATGGAAAATCAGATATGGGCTTTTGTAAGATAAAGCTGCCAATTCTGACACTCTCCTGGCAGAAGCCAGGGCTAGAAGCATGGTCACTTTCCATGTGAGATATTTCAAATCCACCTTTTTTAGTGGTTCAAACCAATGAGATTTTAGGAAGTCCAAAACCACATTTAGATCCCACGGTGCCACTGGAGGCACCACAGGAGGCTGAATATGCAGCACTCCCTTAACAAAGGTCTGGACTTCAGGGACTGAAGCCAATTCTTTTTGAAAGAAAATCGACAGGGCCGAAATTTGAACCTTAATAGATCCCAATTTGAGACCCATTGACAATCCTGATTGCAGGAAATGTAGGAATCGACCCAGTTGAAATTCCTCCGTCGGAGCACTCCGATCTTCGCACCACGCAACATATTTTCGCCAAATTCGGTGATAATGTTGCACGGTTACTTCCTTCCTTGCTTTAATCAAAGTAGGAATGACTTCTTCCGGCATGCCTCTTTCCTTTAGGATCCGGCGTTCAACCGCCATGCCGTCAAACGCAGCCGCGGTAAGTCTTGAAACAGACAGGGACCCTGCTGAAGCAAGTCCCTCCTTAGAGGTAGAGGCCACGGATCTTCCGTGATCATCTCTTGAAGTTCCGGGTACCAAGTCCTCCTTGGCCAATCCGGAACCACTAGTATCGTTCTTACGCCTCTTTGCCGTATAATTCTCAATACTTTTGGTATGAGAGGCAGAGGAGGAAACACATACACCGACTGGTACACCCAAGGCGTTACCAGCGCGTCCACAGCTATTGCCTGCGGATCTCTTGACCTGGCGCAATACCTGTCCAGTTTTTTGTTGAGGCGAGACGCCATCATGTCCACCATTGGTCTTTCCCAACGGGTTACCAGCATGTGGAAGACTTCTGGATGAAGTCCCCACTCTCCCGGGTGAAGATCGTGTCTGCTGAGGAAGTCTGCTTCCCAGTTGTCCACTCCCGGGATGAACACTGCTGACAGTGCTATCACATGATTCTCTGCCCAGCGAAGAATCCTTGCAGCTTCTGCCATTGCCCTCCTGCTTCTTGTGCCGCCCTGTCTGTTCACATGGGCGACTGCCGTGATGTTGTCCGACTGGATCAATACCGGTTTTCCCTGAAGCAGAGGTTCTGCCTGGTTTAGAGCATTGTATATTGCTCTTAGTTCCAGAATGTTTATGTGAAGAGACGTTTCCAGGCTCGTCCATACTCCCTGGAAGTTTCTTCCTTGTGTGACTGCTCCCCAGCCTCTCAGGCTGGCGTCCGTGGTCACCAGGATCCAATCCTGTATTCCGAATCTGCGGCCCTCCAATAGATGAGCACTCAGCAACTACCACAGAAGAGACACCCTTGTCCTTGGAGACAGGGTTATCCGTAGGTGCATCTGAAGATGCGACCCTGACCATTTGTCCAACAGATCCCTTTGGAAAATTCTTGCGTGGAATCTGCCGAATGGAATCGCTTCGTAAGAAGCCACCATTTTTCCCAGGACTCTTGTGCATTGATGTACAGACACCTTTCCTGGTTTTAGGAGGTTCCTGACAAGCTCGGATAACTCCTTGGCTTTTTCCTCCGGGAGAAAAACCTTTTTCTGAACCGTGTCCAGAATCATCCCTAGGAACAGCAGACGAGTTGTCGGCATTAACTGGGATTTTGGAATATTCAGAATCCACCCGTGCTGTTTTAGCACTTCTTGAGACAGTGCTAATCCCATCTCTAGCTGTTCTCTGGACCTCGCCCTTATTAGGAGATCGTCCAAGTATGGGATAATTAATACGCCTTTTCTTCGAAGAAGAATCATCATCTCGGCCATTACCTTTGTAAAGATCCGAGGTGCCGTGGACAATCCGAACGGCAGCGTCTGAAACTGATAGTGACAGTTTTGTACAACGAACCTGAGGTACCCCTGGTGTGAGGGGTAAATTGGAACGTGGAGATACGCATCCTTGATGTCCAAGGATACCATAAAGTCCCCCTCTTCCAGGTTCGCTATCACTGCTCTGAGTGACTCCATTTTGAACTTGAACTTCTTTATGTACAGGTTCAAGGACTTCAGATTTAGAATAGGCCTTACCGAGCCATCCGGTTTCGGTACCACAAAAAGAGTGGAATAATACCCCTTCCCTTGTTGCAGAAGAGGTACCTTGACTATCACCTGCTGAGAGTACAGCTTGTGAATGGCTTCCAACACCGTCTCCCTTTCGGAGGGGGACGTTGGTAAAGCAGACCTCAGGAAACGGCGAGGTGGATCTGTCTCTAATTCCAACCTGTATCCCTGAGATATTATCTGCAGGATCCAGGGATCTACTTGCGAGTGAGCCCACTGCGCGCTGTAATTTTTGAGACGACCGCCCACCGTCCCCGAGTCCGCTTGAGAAGCCCCAGCGTCATGCTGAGGCTTTTGTAGAAGCCGGGGAGGGCTTCTGATCCTGGGAAGGAGCTGCGTGTTGCTGTCTCTTCCCTCGACCTTTGCCTCGTGGCAAATATGAATAGCCCTTTGCTCTCTTATTTTTAAAGGAACGAAAGGGCTGCGGTTGAAAAGTCGGTGCCTTTTTCTGTTGGGGAGTGACTTGAGGTAGAAAGGTGGATTTCCCGGCTGTAGCCGTGGCCACCAAATCTGATAGACCGACTCCAAATAACTCCTCCCCCTTATACGGCAAAACTTCCATATGCCGTTTTGAATCCGCATCGCCTGTCCACTGTCGCGTCCATAAAGCTCTTCTGGCCGAAATGGACATAGCACTTACCCGTGATGCCAGTGTGCATATATCCCTCTGTGCATCACGCATATAAAGAAATGCATCCTTTATTTGTTCTAACGACAGTAAAATATTGTCCCTGTCCAGGGTATCAATATTTTCAATCAGGGATTCTGACCAAACTACCCCCGCACTGCCCATCCAGGCAGTTGCTACAGCTGGTCGTAGTATAACACCTGCATGTGTGTATATACTTTTTTGGATATTTTCCATCCTCCTATCTGATGGATCTTTAAGTGCGGCCGTCTCAGGAGAGGGTAACGCCACTTGTTTAGATAAGCGTGTTAGCGCCTTGTCCACCCTAGGAGGTGTTTCCCAGCGCTCCCTAACCTCTGGCGGGAAAGGGTATAATGCCAATAATTTCTTTGAAATTATCAGCTTTTTATCAGGGGCAACCCACGCTTCATTACACACGTCATTTAGTTCTTCTGATTCAGGAAAAACTATAGGTAGTTTTTTCATACCCCACATAATACCCTGTTTAGTGGTACCTGTAGTATCAGCTAAATGTAACGCCTCCTTCATTGCCAAAATCATATAACGTGTGGCCCTACTGGAAAATACGGTTGATTCGTCACCGTCACCACTGGAGTCATCGCCTGTGTCTGGGTCTGTGTCGACCGACTGAGGCAAAGGGCGTTTCACAGCCCCTGACGGTGTTTGAGTCGCCTGGACAGGCACTAATTGATTGTCCGGCCGTCTCATGTCGTCAAACGACTGCTTTAGCGTGTTGACACTATCCCGTAGTTCCATAAATAAAGGCATCCATTCTGGTGTCGACCCCCTAGGAGGTGACATCCCCATATTTGGCAATTGCTCCGCCTCCACACCAATATCGTCCTCATACATGTCGACACACACGTACCGACACACAGCAGACACACAGGGAATGCTCCTAATGAAGACAGGACCCACTAGCCCTTTGGGGAGACAGAGGGAGAGTTTGCCAGCACACACCAAAAGCGCTATATATATATCAGGGATAGCCTTATCATAAGTGCTCCCCTATAGCTGCTTTGTTATATAAAAATATCGCCATAAATTTGCCCCCCCTCTCTGTTTTACCCTGTTTCTGTAGTGCAGTGCAGGGGAGAGACCTGGGAGCCGTCCTGACCAGCGGAGCTGTGAGAGGAAATGGCGCCGTGTGCTGAGGAGATAGGCCCCGCCCCTTTTCCGGCGGGCTCGTCTCCCGCTATTTTGAGAAATCAGGCAGGGGTTAAATATCTCCATATAGCCTCTAGGGCTATATGTGAGGTATTTTTAGCCTTTATAGGTACTATTTTGCCTCCCAGGGCGCCCCCCTCCCAGCGCCCTGCACCCTCAGTGACTGCCGTGTGAAGTGTGCTGAGAGGAAAATGGCGCACAGCTGCAGTGCTGTGCGCTACCTTTAGAAGACTGCAGGAGTCTTCAGCCGCCGATTCTGGACCTCTTCTGTCTTCAGCATCTGCAAGGGGGCCGGCGGCGCGGCTCCGGTGACCATCCAGGCTGTACCTGTGATCGTCCCTCTGGAGCTTGATGTCCAGTAGCCAAGAAGCCAATCCATCCTGCACGCAGGTGAGTTGACTCCTTCTCCCCTCAGTCCCTCGCTGCAGTGATCCTGTTGCCAGCAGGAATCACTGTAACATAAAAAACCTAGCTAAACTTTCTCTAAGCAGCTCTTTAGGAGAGCCACCTAGATTGCACCCTTCTCGGCCGGGCACAAAAATCTAACTGGAGTCTGGAGGAGGGTCATAGGGGGAGGAGCCAGTGCACACCACCTGATCGAAAAAGCTTTACTTTTTGTGCCCTGTCTCCTGCGGAGCCGCTATTCCCCATGGTCCTTTCAGGAACCCCAGCATCCACTAGGACGATAGAGAAATATTAAAACGTATGTAATTTATTTTAAGGAAACACCTGTTTTTTAGATTCTTTATTAGCGCTGTTTTCATGTTCTACACGTTATACATGCCCTCCCCCCCAGTGCCAGATATGCCCCCAGTGCCAGGTATGCATGCCCCCCCAGTGCCAGATATGCCCCCAGTGCCAGGTATACATGCCCCCCCAGTGCCAGATATGCCCCCAGTGCCAGGTATACAAGCCCCACCAGTGCCAGATATGCCCCCAGTGCCAGGTATTTATGAAGCCCCCCCCCCCCCCCTGCTCACCGCTGCTGCTGCCCTGTCTCCTCTGTGTGTGAGGGGAGGAGAGCGCAGCCTGCGCCTCTCCTTCCCCTCAGTCTCCGGCGGGTGCGCGTGAGTTCAACTCAGCGCCAATCCGTGAGCCAATCAAAACTCTGCGAGCTCTGATTGGCTCACGAGCGGCGCTGATTTGAACGAAGACATTGAGGGGCAGGAGAGGCGCAGGCTGCGCTCTCCTCCCCTCACATCAGCGGTAGTGAGCGGCGGCCCGTCGGTGTGGGTACGGCGTACCCACGGCGATATTCTTAAGGGTATGCCATACCCACCCGTACCCGCATACTTGCACCGCTGCTGCATATGCATCTTTGTGAACTTACGACCAATTTAGAGTCATATGCATCTCTGACTTTTCTCTGCGGCCACTGAGTATTTCTGGGTGGCAACAATTTGAACGCAGCAATGAGAAATGTCACGTGGGTATGTGAGTCTGTGGTGGGTGTGTAGCCAGAGATACTTACCTATTCTGAGTCGTGGGTATGCAAAAGAGTATGCCAGATTCATACAGATCTCCTGCACCCAGCATGGACTAGGAGTACGTGCAATGATAATGATGAAGGCTACTGTCTGGGGTGGTATGATCACATAGGTACACTGGCTGTATAGTCACATTATAGTAGCATTCTATTAGCGGACATCGGCAATTGCTTTCACCTTACGTGCAACTCAAAGTCTTCATTTTAGAAACCATTTACAAAAAAAGGGGACAACTTTGAATGGGATCCGGTCTTTAGGTCGACCACTATTGATAGACATGCATTAGGTCGACATGGCCACTAGGTCGACATGCATTTTTTGTTTTTTTTTACTTTTTCATACTTTACGATCCACGTGGACTACGATTGGGAATAGTAACCTGTGCCGAGCGCAGCAGTAGCGGAGTGAGGCACCTTGCCCAAAGCACAGCGAGCGAAGCAAGCCATGCAAGAGAATACGGTGCACTGATTGGGGTTCCCAGTCACTTTCCGAAGAAAACTACACCAACATTTTTTTTAAGAACTCATGTCGACCTTTTTCCATGTCGACCTTGTTCATGTCGACCTAATGACCGTGTCAACCTATTTCAGGTATCGACCTAGTCACTGTCGACCAATAGTGGTTGACCTAATGACTGTCTACGCTATGATCCAGACCCTTTGTGACTAAGGGGGACATTTACTTAGCAGTGATAAAAGTGGAGAAGTGAGCCGGTGGAGAAGTTGCCCATGGCAACCAATCAGCTTTGACGTAACATTTATAATCTGCATACTATAACAGTATACAGAGCAGCTGATTGGTTGACATGGACAACTTCTCCACTGGCTTACTTTTCCACTTTTATCACTGCTTAGTAAATGTCCCCCTTAATTACTAGAAATAATGACAGAATACTTCATCACATCATTTTATATGCCAAACATTTTGAACAAAGCACCTCACATACTCTGAAACAATAAAACATTTATTTACTTTACTTAAGTGAGGTTTCAGTATAATGTCACCTAAAGGCAACAGATATTATCTTTCAGCTTTTCTTATGGTGACGGCATCTGCACGGAACATGTTGTCTTCTCCAATCATGACGGCTCACGCTGATGAGTGCACCTCCCGGCAGCAAGCCACTAACAGTATGATAAGCAAATAGTATCGGCATAACATGTTCTTCACTATACGGATATAGCATTTTCTTGATTTGTTCTCTGCATATATTAAAAGAGGGATTATGGTCCAGAATAGTTGGAAAAGAATAGGAGATCTACTACTGGGGTCAAATATGCTAATGACCATTTAATAACTTAATAATGTATAGAATTAAGGGGGAACTGCAGTATGAACGCCCCATTACATTTCAATTATGCCCCTGCAGTCAGAAATGCAAATGACTTGCACTGTTCTGCATCTCCTGTTGATGTATAGTATGGTGTTTGCATATACTGTAGCATGATTAGTGGTAGCGTTCTTTGTAATAATGGACTGGATGTGGGAGTGCTCTAAGTCATAATGGAGGAGATTTCCATTTGCACCAGTAATATTGTATTGAGCCACATCTGTAGGAGCATTTATATGATTGGGTGTATTGTTCTCTATATCTTTCTAATTTAGCGAGAGGCCAGAGCAGGTAGACCACTACTTCCCCTCACGGCCATTAGACTGCACCTCAACAAGTTGCCAATGAATTTCAGCTGCTGAAGTGCCCTTTAGCCGCAGAAATCTGAACATGCTACGCACCTCAATGTTTGACCATGTCTCCGCTATCTTTCAACTTATGTTGGGACAGTATGGGCGGGTACACACTAAACGATGTTTAAATGCTGGCGGCGAACGACTATATATATATATACATACTGAATGTTATCATTCAACGATAATGTTCAGTGACGTCACCGCCGGCATTCCTGAACATGCAGCTCAGCCCGACATTGGGGGTCATTCTGACCCGATCGCACGCTGCAGTTTATCGCAGCGGTGCGATCAGACCAGAACTGCGTTGCGCCAGCGCATGCCAGGCGGCCGAAGGCCGGCGCTGCGCTACGATCGCCTCTGCCTGATTGATAGGCAGAGGCAGTCGCTGGGGGGAACGGCAGCGTTTGGCTGCCGTTTCGTGAGCGCGGTCCGGAAAATGCAGGCGTGGCTGGGCCGTGCGGGGGGCGGGCTGCAGCGGCTGGGTAACGTCACACACAGCCGCTGTGGGCCGGGGAGCGACGAGTAGTTCCCTGCCAGCACACTAAAGCTGCGCTGGCCAGGAGCTGCTCCTGAAGTGCAAAAGCATCGCCGCTGTGCGATGCTTTTGCACTTCTGCGGGGGATGGGGGGCCGGCACTGACATACGGGGCGGGCTAGCCCTGTGCTGGGCATCCCCCCGCATGTCTATGGTCATGATCGTAGCCCAGGGCTACGATCAACTCGGAATCACCCCCCATTGACGGATTAAGCTGCATGTCAGCTCAATATTGGAGATTGCTGAACGGCGTGCGGGAGCGCGCATCATTCACCAATATGGTCCCCATACACACTGGACGATGTAAGCCTAAAGATAAACGTCATTGTTTATTTTTTGGACTAAAATCGCCTAGTGATATGAAGCGCAGTCTAATGGGCGTGAGGGGAAGCAGTGGTCTGCCTGCTCTGTTGGGCCATTAGGATGAAATAGAGAATATCACACACGTGAGAGGGGATGTAGTTATGTGACCGGCGGTCAGGAGACTGCCGGTCATGCCTACTGAACCCCGTAAGAGGTCTTGTTACCTTAATCATTGAACCACCCTCTTAGATACTATATTAGGAAGATAAGCAATGTGTATTGAAAGCAAGCTCAACAATATACCAAGATATTGCAGCTTTTTATAGGAACGCAGAGATAATATTGTTAATATTTTAGCAACACACACACACACACACACACACATATATATATATATATATATATATATATATATATATATACATATATATATATATATATATAGAGAGAGAGAGAGAGAGAGAGAGAGAGAGAGAGAGAGATCAGAGTATAGAATATATTGTATTGCCGCATCTTCAATAACAAAGTATAAGAAAATTGATAATGTATGTTACCATCTAGACCAGTGGTCTCCAACCCGTAGCTCGCGAGCTACCGGTAGCTCGCCATAGTATTTTTGGTAGCTCACAGAGCGCACGGGCTTGGGCAGTTACTGGCACTCCACCCTTCATTTTTAATATGGTGCCGGCCATCAGCCAATCAGTGCTCGTGGACTGGCAGTGGCGGCACCTGATTGGCTGCCGAACCGCAAGTTTTGATTGGCTCACTTACAGGCACCATATTTTAAATGCTCGCCGCTGCCGGAGACTATGTCACCCTCACCGCAGCCGCTCTCTGGACTTCACAGGAGAGTCGCGTGCTGCCTGGGGGGCTCACCTCCTCCTCTAGGGTTCAGTATCCAGGCTGTGCACTTGAATTATACATTATACATAGGTTACATTATACTGTTCAGGACTAGGGTGTATTTTCTACAGTGCATTTGTTTTATTTATATGGTACATTATCATGCATTTACATATTTATCAATGGGCTCAGGCCACGCACTCTCTAATGGTTAGCCAAGCCTCTGTGTTGGCTGGTTACACCTCTACGCATGGGCTCCTGCCACTGCATCCCTGCATCCCTCATGCTCCAGGCCATCACCGCTCATGTGACTCTTAACCAGGAACACCTATTGCTGCAGAGCTTATTGTAATCCAGAAGGGTATATCTACAGTGGGGCAAAAAAGTATTTGGACAGCTACCGATTGTGCAAATTGACCCACTTAAAAAGATGAGAGAGGTCTGTCATTTCCATTATAGGTACACTTGAACTGTGAGAAACAGAATCTGAAAAAAAAAAACTAGGAAATCACATTGTATGATTTTTAAACAATTTATTTGTAAATTCTTGCGGAAAATAAATATTTGGACAATCAAAAAGTTTAACTCAATACTTTGTAATATAACCTCGGTTGGCAATTACAGAGGTCAAACATTTCCTGTAGTTCTTGACCAGGTTTGCACACACTGTAGCAGGTATTTTGGCCCACTCTTCCATGCAGATCTTCTCTAGATCTGTCATTTTTTTGGAGCTGTCGCCGGGCAACAGACTTTCAACTCCCTCCACAGATTTTCTATTGGGTTGAGGTCTGGAGACTGGCTAGGCCACTCCAGGACCTTGAAATGCTTCTTACGGAGTCACTCCTTAGTTGCCCGGGCAGTGTGTTTGGGGTCATTGTCATGCTAGAAGACCCAGCCACGTTCCATCTTCAATGCTCTTAATGAGGGAAGGAGGTTTTTGTCCAAAATCTCACGATACATGGCCCCACTCATCCTCTCCTTAATACGGATCAGTCGTCCTGTCCCCTTTGCAGAAAAGCAGCCCCAAAGCATAATGTTTCCACCCCCATGCTTCACAGTGGGTATGGTGTTCTTGGGATGCCATTCATCATTCTTCTCCCTCCAAACACGCAAGTGGAGTTTATACCAAAAAGTTCGATTTTGCTCTCATCTGACCACATTACATTCTCCCAATCCTCCTCTGGATCATCCAGATGGTCACTGGCAAACTTTAGATGGGACTGGACATGTGCTTAAGCAGGGGGACCTTTCGGGCGCTGCAGGATTTCAATCCATGATGACTTAGTATGTTACTAATGGTAACCTTTGTGACTGTGGTCCCAGCTCTCTTGAGGTCATTGACCAGGTCCCCCCATGTAGTTCTGGGCTGATTCCTCACCGTTCTCAAGATCTTTGATACCCCACGAGGTGAGATCTTGCATGGAGCCCCAGGTCGAGGGAGCTTGTCAGTGATCTTGTATTTCTTCCATTTTTTTATAATTGCGCCAACAGTTGATCTCTTCTCACCAAGCTGCTTGCTTATTGTCGAGTAGCTCATCCCAGCCTTGTGCAGCTCTACAATTTTGTCCCTGGTGTCCTTAGACAGCTCTCTGGTCTTGGCCATGGTGGAGAGGTAGCAGTCTGACTGTTTGAGGGTGCGGACAGGTGGCTTTTATACAGATAACCAGTTCAAACAGGTGCCATTAATACAGGTAACGAGTGAAGTTAAAGATGAAGCAACAGGTCTGTGAGAGCCAGAAATCTTGCTGCTTGGTAGATGTCCAAATATTTGTTTTCAACAAGAATATACAAGTAAATTGTTTAAAAATCATACAATGTGATTTCCTGTTTTTTTTTTCAGATTCTGTCTCTCACAGTAAAAGTGTACCTATGATGGAAATTACAGACCCCTCTCATCTTTTTAAGTGGGTTAACTTGCACAATCGGTGGCTCTCCAAATACTTTTTTGCCCCACTGTATCTCCTTTACGATGATCACATATTAATTAGATAAAAACCTTCAAGGTCTATTGATGATAAACAATGACCAAGTGTGAGGACTTTTCTTTGGCCAAATTTTCTTAACAGAAAATATTCCACTTCATATAGAACGCTACCAGACTCCGTAGTCAGAATAACACTGCTTTACAAACTCAGCTGAATGCATTTCCTTATGTTAATCAATTATGAAAAGACTGAATAGCCATTAATTACCATAACACCTTACAGGTACATTTGCACACAGCTAATTAAAGCTTCCTTGTAATTGGACTTGTGATTAATGGCCTATGACTAAGTTCCACATTTTATTAAATGCATGGCTGGCCAAAGGATGACTCTAAAAAGCAATATATTTAATGGACTGGATTTGTAAGAAAACGAGAATACGTTTCCTTGTGTTAAAATATTATTAAGAATAACCGTACAGAAAAAGGCTAGTAATCGACAGACCATCTGGAACATAATTTGTTCCACTTGCACATCAAAATGTAAACCCAGAATTAAAATTCCATGAAGAAAAATATAAATTACTCTTTAATCTCTCTGAAGTCTAAGGAATCAACTGGGTTCCATACCAGGGATCCTCACGGTTTATAAGATACAGGGCCACAACTCTGAGTTCAGCCAGCATCCCGCTCTTCCGGCAATCTCAGACGCCAGTATATCCCGCAGCATATGTTTTCCATATGTGGTTCACATTAGTGTTTACATAATTGAAACAGTGGGAAGGGACATGCATTTAGTTGCAAATGCTGTAAATATGGGGAAAAGCATGACATATGGATTATGGGGTTCAGCATGAATGAGCACCGGACCAGATGCCGGCAGTCACAATACTGATGCCGGCAATCACAATACCGATGCCGGCATCCCGATCAGTGAAATCCCAACACCTCCTCTACCCCCTAACCATAACCCTCCCTTCCCGCAGCCCAACCCTAACCTTACCCCTTAGTGCCTAACCTTAACCCTCCCCCTCTAGTGCCTAGACCTAACCTTCCACCAGTGGTGCCTAACACTAAAGCCCCCACCCCCCTCCCGACCCTAACCTGCACCCTATATTTAAGGTCGGGATCCCTGATCCTGTCAGGATATCGGCAACGGCATTCTGACAGGTGACGGGATTCCGGCGTCTCTGTATTCCGACTGCCGGGATCCCAACAGCCGACATCTTAACCATATCCTGGATTACGCATTTCAACAAACTGGGGTAAAACTGTTAAAACCACAAAACACCACCCAAAATGTTATTTTTGTGTCGACCTTTTGACCCTGTCAACCTATTCACTATGTCGACCTTTTGACTGTCGACCCTATACTGTAGACCTAACGACTGTCTAGCTTTATAATGTCTATCGTCTGTATCGGGACCGAATCCAAATTGGACTGTCATCTGACTGGCTTTAGTTATTTTACTTTTTTGCAAAAATTTTGCTAAAAATTAGGTGTATTTTTTGTTTACTATAAATCACTGCAGCAGGCCATAATAAGAATATTTGTATTTTTCATTTCTCCTTGCTTTTACTTATAAGGCTGCTTAAAATTACTTGTAAATCTATGCAACATCTTAAATTATCATATCAGTCATATGACAAATTATGTAGGGAGCAGAGGGGCTTTTAAATGCGTCTATGGGCCACACTAACCTATTTTTACTGTCTCCTCTCCAGGTGAAGCCCCTCTCAGCTCTAGTTACAGCCTTGTGTCCCACCAGAATCAGGACAATTGGGAGGAAGTGGTTAGTAGAAGTAGTGGAGTACCACTTATACCTAGTATAGGCCATACTGGGTGAAGCTATAGATTTTTATTTATTTAAAGAATGCTATTTACTTATATTTATTTATTTATTTATTTATTTATAGTGGGCGAAAAAACAAAAATATTGATAATTAGGATTCGGCCTACTATTCCGAGACACGCATTCATCCCAACTGTGTTGATACATAAAGCTTCCTTGAGGCTCGGATGCTGTGGCAATTTGGTCACAACTGACAGTGGGCATAAGATGGCACTTGATTGACAGTCTGCTGTGATTTGGGAGCGGGGGTGGGGGATGTTTAAGAAAATGAGGGCATGAAGCTGGTAGCTGCGTCTCCAGACTCCAGGCACAGAAACATTGCCTCGACAGCTTAGTTGTGGCGGACATTTTCAGCAATCTTAATGCTGCTCAGATGCGCGATGGCTATCTGATGTTGAGCCAAGGCTTCGTCTTTGTGTAGCAAGGGGCAGTGTACTCGTGCGGTCACTGGCCCTGCTACTAGCCTGCACCTCCCTCCTTACCCGGGATGGCTCGGCGCCATCCCATGGGCCTGGAGGTCGCACTGGCTCCGGGCAGCGCTGGGGACCGGACCTGGTCCGGTCTCCACCTGCCCAGCTGAATGAAAGAGTTCGGCAGTGGGCGTGGGGGCGGCGGTGCATATCCACCGCCGCTCCACGCGGGTGATGGCGGCGGGCCTGCATCCTCCGGGACGCAGACCCCGCCAATTGCCGCGCGGCATTTTGAATTTGGCGCCAGCCGCGAGCCAATCACGGCTCGCGAACTGGTGGCCAATCAGGAGTGGCGGCGGTGAGCCAATCCCGGCTCGCCACGTCATAGCCCCGCCCCCTGGCACTGGTTTGTATTAGCCAGCGCCAGGCGCAAGGGCTCAGTGTCGTCGGCCGGGAGGGAGCAGAGAAGAGCTCCCGAAGACGGAACCAAGAAGACGGCGCCGGAAGTCCTGGAACGGCGGCGGCACGTGCGAAAGAGCTGCTGCACGCCGCCGCCCGCCGGGTGAAGATGTCGGAAGCCCTGGGCCAGCGGTGTGCAACGCAAAAGAGATTGCACAGGCCACCGCTGCCCAGGTGAAGTCTCCAGGAAGCCCGGAGGTGGTGGGAGCCATCCCGCCTCTGGCAAAGACAACGCGGTGGGCGTGGCCGGACCAGGCTTGGTCCAGCCGTTGCCCTTTGGACGGGTAAGTGCAGGTGGTGCCCCCCCTCCCTTTCCCCCTAGACCACCAGGGATTCGGGCACTAGGCCCGTGGGGCATGGCAGGCACTAGGCCTGAGATGCATTAGGCGGGCGCTAGGCCCGGGGGACCAAAGGGGGCATTAGGCCCACCAGGCCTGAGGTGCATTAGGCGGGCACTAGGCCCGTGGGGGGGCAGTTCTAGGCGGTAGCCCCTCTTTCCCCCTAGACCACCAGGGATTCGGGCACTAGGCCCGTGGGGCATGGCAGGCACTAGGCCTGAGATGCATTAGGTGGGCGCTAGGCCCGGGGGACCAAAGGGGGCATTAGGCCCACCAGGCCTGAGGTGCATTAGGCGGGCACTAGGCCCGTGGGGGGGGGGGGGCAGTTCTAGGCGGTAGCCCCTCTTTCCCCCTAGACCACCAGGGATTCGGGCACTAGGCCCGTGGGGCAAAAACAGGCACTAGGCCTGAGCAGCAGAGGGCGTTAGGCCCCCATTATCCCCCCACAGATAGGCAGACATAGGCAAGGGGCATCCAGGGCAAGGAGGCCCAACGCTATGGTGTGTACAGTAAGTCGGCGCTAGGCCGCAGGTTGCTGAAGTCGGCGCTACGCCGCAGGTTGCTGAAGTCGGCGCTACGCCGCAGGTTGCTGAAGTCGGCGTTACGCCGCAGGTTGCTGAAGTCGGCGTTACGCCGCAGGTTGCTGAAATCGGCGCTAGGCCGCAGGTTGCTGAAGTCGGCGTTACGCCGCAGGATGCTGAAGTCGGCGTTACGCCGCAGGTTGCTGAAGTCGGCGCTAGGCCACAGGTTGCTGAAGTCGGCGCTAGGCCGCAGGTTGCTGAAGTCGCGTTACGCCGCAGGTTGCTGAAGTCGGCGTTACGCCGCAGATTGCTGAAGTCGGCACTAGGCCGCAGGTTGCTGAAGTCGGCGCTAGGCCGCAGGTTGCTGAAGTCGGCGCTAGGCCGCAGGTTGCTGAAGTCGGCGGTAGGCCGCAGTTTTCTTAAGGCGGGCGCTAGGCCGCGGTTCGCATTTTCCCCACAGCCAGGCCCCCATCAAAGGTAGGCTGTCGGAAGTACGCGTTGGTGAGTACCACAAGGTTGAAACCATATTACGGTGTCGTGCTATAACCCCTGTATAAGTGTCTTTCCGTCATAAAGCGTAAGCAGCGCCACGTCCAGTGGGCTGTGTTGTGTGTTCTCTTACAGGAGCAAAGAAGAAGGGCCAGTCGTCTGGCGGAAGCCGAGTATATAGCTGGTGAGCATAAAGGTGTTTCATGTGTGTTTGTGGTGTATGTTGCCCCCTCCCCCACCTCCCCTTTGGGCGTTTTCGTTCAGGGTCGCCCCTGGTGCTTCGCACCACTACGGGGGCACCCAGTCTGAGGCCACAAGTGCCAATGATGACCCTTCACTGAGCCCAGTGTAGGCCACCCCTGCGTAGTGTGTCCCCCATTCTTTTCAGCTGAACCAGGAAGTTCTTCTCCGTGTCTGGACGTGTGCCAGTATCGTCTGAGCTACCTTGACGGACTGAAGGTGGAGGACGGGAGGCATGAGGTACGTAGGCCTGGTAAGTGAGCGCTCCGTATTCCGTCCCCAGGGCCCCACCCCCGTGCCTCTTACATTTGGACGCATGCAGCAGATCTGAAAAGCCGTCAATGAGCGTCATTTTACAAAGTGCACCAGTGTATCAGCCCTTACACATATGCACGGATGTACACCAAGCTTGTAGCAGTATTTGCTTAAAGTCATGTGCGATCAGTAAAAGACGCACGCACAGACGCCACTGCGTGTGAATCACGCCCTTCATCTCAGAAAAGGGTCCTACCAGCTGCCTGTAACGTACAACAAACCACCTAAACAGTAAATTATTACTTTAAGGTTATTTTAGACCTTATGGCTGCAACTTGCAGTATTGGGTCCAGAAATACATCTGAACAGGGACTTTTTACATGTTAATCAGAACTAGAAGAAAATTCAATCAACCAGACAATAAATACACCTGCAGCATCAGGGGGTATTTTCCCAGGGATGCAATAAATTTGCCGGCTGTCAGGATCCCGGCGGTCAGGATACAGACTCCGGAATCCCAACAACCGACAATGCCGACAGCCGGAATCCCGGCGCACAAGGGCTATTCCCACTCGTGGGGGACTACGACAACCATACAGGGAGAATAGATCCTGTGGCAAGCGCAGCGAGCCACCACGCCCGCAGCATGGCGAGCACAGTGAGCCTGCAAGGGGACTCGTAGTGTTCGCCTCGCTGCCGGCATTCCGGCGGGCGGGATGTCGCCGTCGGGATCTTGACAGCAGGCATCCAGCCCGCCGGACAATAGTATGTATTCCATTTTCCCACTATAATACTGGTGTGTCATGGAAGCCAGCTGGCAGCCCATCAACAAGGTTCTCAAATTTGACCATACACTGGCAATGAAGCAATATGAAAGGTGAATTTATAATCTAAAAAGATAACAGTTCATTCTATAGAACATTTTCTCCAAAACATATTTATGAATATTCTTAATGGCATTTTTGTAATAATAATAAATGCAATTCTAATAATAATAAAAAAAATAACCAGCTCTGCATCACCCCATTGACTGTTACTCTCACAATTAATTACTTATGAATGTGTAGCACACAGTGCTTGGTTCTTTATTGAAGTGTAAAAAAAACGCATTAAAAAGGTTACAGAACAGTCTACCACCGCTGATTATACGCGTAATGAGCCAATGTGGCTATGATGTATTGAAAATATGAACTGCTGACTACACTAAAATCTAGAATAAGACTTATAAAAAGGAAAAATTATATGACTATCAATAAAAAAAAAAAGGTTTGTGTTTATAACTTCAAGCTGACAAATGAAGAATTAAATCATCTTAGTTATTAAAAAATAAAACATACTCAGCTTATCATCATCCCATCTGCAATTCTCCCCAAGGTGCAGAATTTAAATACATATTACATGGAGCATAAAAAAGCACTTGAGAACTATGAAATATTTATGTTTCCAGTAGGGCAGTAATCTCTCATTTGTGTAAATTGATATAGCAGGCCGAGAAGAGTGTGTCAATACTGTCTATTTTAAGATAAATTATATGTTTTCATTATTGAATGTACACTTTACTAGGCTCGGCCACACTAAACGCATATTTATACTGTATCTTGGAATGACAGTTTAAAGTACCAGTTTATTGATCTCCAGGAATTCATTACATACACTGTTCTAATAATATCTGCTATTATTCAATGACTGTTTTAATTAAGAAGATGACTACTACTCAGTCACAATCTAAAAAAAGGCTCCAGTAACTTGAATAGCTGGTTGTGAAATGTCTATAAACCTGTTATATTTATAGAATGAAGAATTGTGTGTGTACAATACGATATATGCTTGACAAAAGGGTCAACTCTTCAAATCATCTATATATTATAAAATCAACTGTTTATAAAAAAAATGATGTCATCATGTTGGAATGTAATGACAGTTGGAGTGTCTTCAAACCCCTCCCACCTGTTCCAGAGATGCACAGGAGAGGGAGCAATTATAGCGAGAGATAGTGGGAGAGGGAGTAGAGGAGAAAAGTATTGAGGAGGGGAAGAGAGAGAAACAGGGGATTGGAAGAGAGAGAGAGAGAGAGAGAGAGAGAGAGAAGGTGAGAGTGAGTGAGTGAGTGTAGGGGGAAGTTGGAAAGAAAGGGGGTGGAGACAGTGAGGAAAAATAAATAAATAAAAGCCAGATGATGTTGGGTATGACAGCTAGTGTTTAAGAACTATTAGTGCCCCTTTATTAAAGCAATTAAAAAGATAAAAACAAAAAGATAAACCCCAACACTGGAGAAAGACTAGCAGGCAGGCATTCCACACAGCAAATACCCCACAGCAATTTATATAACAGCTGAAGTCTAAAAATGTGGTATAATGTCCAAGTTATCAAAGTATTACTCTTTAAATATTACCTGTACTTAAATACTATATATATATTTGGAACTTTAAACTGTACACTCATCTTAAACTTTCCTACAGAAGGTTCTTTCCCTATCTCAACTGGAGATAGCGCAGAAACCACACATTTTCCTCTAAACTATATATACAGTATATAAGTTAACCACTAAGAATAAAAACACAGACAACAGTGCTGACGTTTACATTTTTGTCAAATTTATTATTGACAAATAATACTTTTAAATTTCAGTTTTGAAATGGTAGCGCACAGGACCATTAAACACACACACACACACACACACACACACACAAACACACACACACACACACACACAGAACCAAACACTCCAGGTGATGTAACCATTACCCATCCAGTCAGAGCCGGTCATAGGCATAGGCAAACTAGGCAATTGCCTAGGGCATTTGATATGCCTAGGGGCATCAGCAGCTTCTGCTGATTAAAATGATATGCGGCATGCCTATATTCTGTGTGTAGCATTTCTTATGCAGATACAGCCACAGTCTCACACAACATATAGGCATGCTGCATATCATTTTAATCACCAGAAGCAGCTTGTGCATCCTAGCCACATAGCAAAGCAGATAAGATGTATTTTCATAAAAAAAAGGTGCCCGACGTTAGCATTGAGGCAAGATTTATGAGGACACATCTGTATCCAAGCAGAGGTCACAGTGTTAGTGGCAGTGTGAGTGCTGTGTACATGTGAGTAGGTTGGTTGTGCAGTAGTGTTCAGAATATGTGTAAGGAGCATTATGTGTGTCATGTAAAAATGCATTAATAATGTGCAACATATGTGTAAGGGGCACTATGTGTGGCATTAATAATGTGCGGCATATGTGTAACAGGGTACTACTGTATGTGTGTCATTATGTGTATAGGGGCACTAATAATGTGCAGCAAATGTGTATGGGGCACTATGTGTGTCATTATGTGTATAAGGGCATTAATAATGTGCGGCATATATGTAAGGGACATTATGTGTAAAAGGGCATTAATAAAGGTTGTCATAATGTGTAAGGCGCATTATGTTTATAAGGACATGAATAATGTGTCTCATATGTGTAAGGGGCATTACTGTGTAGAATTAGGTGTATAAATGCATTACTAATGTGTGGCATTATGTGTATAAGGTGCTCTACTATGTGGCGTTGCGTATAGAAAGGGCACTACTGTGTCGTCTAATATGAATAAAGAGCAATAGGGTGTGATGTAATGTGAATAAGGGGCTCTACTGTGAGGAGTAATGTTTATAAGGTAAAGTAATACTACTGTGGGATGTAATATGAATTATGGACACTATTGCATGATCAAATGTGAATAAAGTTGCAGTACTGTGTGGTGTAATTGGAATTGGGGTTACTATTGTGTGGCCATGCCCCTTGCCAGCAAAACACACACCCCTTTTTGGGCCGTGTGCCAAATGTGCGAACTGTTCCTATTTAAAATATAGGGCAGGCCTGGCCAACCTGTGGCTCTCCAGCTGTTGTGAAACTACATGTCCCAGCATGCCCTGCCACAGTTTTACTACTGGGGAGTGGTAAAACTGTGGCAAGGCATGCTGGGATGTGTAGTTTCACAACAGCTGGAGAGCCACAGGTTGGCCAGGCCTGATATAGGGGGTACAAACACCAAAATAAGGACTGCTATGGGTGAGGGGTGATGGTGCTGGGAAAGAGGTGCAAGGTCAGAAGCGGAACCAGCGGTGGTGCTAGGGGGCACCAGTCAAAATCTTGCCTAGGGCATCATATTGGTTAGGGCCGGCTCTGCATCCAGGGCAATTGGTTTACGACATACGCCCATGCAAGGAGAGAGCGCCCACTAAGCCTAAAACGTAACAAACAAACTACCGTTCTTTATCACAATACATACACTAACAAACCATCCAGAAAAAGAGTGGAAGGATGGGAAAACTGGAGCAAAAAGACAGGCATTCTGCCTCACACCACTATTAACTACAAAACGCCTGAATTTGCTACTATTGGCTCGTAAAAATTAAGCTGACTGCCTTAAAGGGGAAACTACCAGCACATTATTAAAGCGGCAACACTGAGATCATGTGGAGAAACTTGGGAAAGTTGGAGACACTGGACCTAGGGGGTCATTCCGAGTTGTACGCTCGCTAGCAGATTTTAGCAGCATTGCACACGCTAGGCCGCCGCCCTCTGGGAGTGTATCTTAGTTTAGCAGAATAGCGAACGAAAGATTAGCAGAATTGCGAATAGAAAATTCTTAGCAGTTTCTGAGTAGCTCCAGACCTACTCACAGATTGCGATCAGCTCAGGCCGTTTCGTTCCTGGTTTGACGCCACAAACACGCCCTGCGTTCGGCCAGCCACTCCCCCAGTTTCTCCAGACAGACCCGCGTTTTTTCCTGAAACGCCTGCATTTTTCCGCACACTCCCAAAAAACGGCCAGTTTCCGACCAGAAACACCCACTTCCTGTCAAATCACACTCCGAACACTACAACGATGAAAATTATTCGTTCGGACGTGAGTAAATCTACTAAGTTTTGTGTTACAATACTTAGCGCATGCGCACTGCGTACCATGTGCATGCGCATTTTAGCCTTAATCGCTCCGTTGTGAAAATCGGCAACGAGCGATCAACTTGGAATGACCCCCCTTATTTAGCTTCAGTTGCAGTTTTGCTAAAATAGCAAAGCTGCAAATGGCTGCGATCGCATGCTGGGGGCAGCCCAGTACAGGGCAAGGCCGCCCAGCATACGAATGCCCACCAAGGATGCGATTGCATCGATGATTTGTGGAAGCCACCTGCCTACACAGCCAGGCTGCGAAGGCAGGCACAGGGCGGGCATTTTCTGGGTCACGCAGCCGCCCAGTATCTGTCCCCATTTTCATCGCCACACCCAATGCCGAGTCGGCACCCCCGAAGTGCCGCGTCGATGCTCCATCCTGCCCCGCGAGTGCCTCTGCCTGTCAATCAGGCAGAGGCGTCTGCATAACTGAGATGCGTGTGCACACTACAGCGGCCCCCGGGAGAATATGAATGCATCTCAGATGCGTCCCAATCGTAATCAGGCCCATAGATCACTAGATGCACTGTTAATAAGTGTGCTTTTGGAATAAAAGACATATGTTCTTTATTTCCACTAGTACAAGGGACTATATAGTCAAAATCTTATGAAAAGTTAGTGCATATCTCAAGGTGTTAGGTAGCTTGCGATACAGATTCGATCCCGATGCGTGCTCCCGTGGGGGTTGGAATCGTAAGGCTAGATAGACTGTGCAGGCAAGTCAATCTTGACTATCTAGTGTACTATCTAGTTAGTACAAAGTATAGTCAAAATCGGCACTTAGTCAAAATCGTACATAGACAAAATCTCAAGCACAGATAGTTAAAATCTGTACTATCTGTGCTATCTGGGCTCTGGGGGAGTTCAAGGGAAATTGCATAGTCAAAATCGAACATAGCATGTGGGGATAAGAAGATATTCACAGCAAAAAGTGCCTTTACATTGAGAATCGCTGGGAGAAATCATTACATGAATTTAATTTTAAATTTTACATTTCTATTGGAGGTGGAGTGAAACGAAATCAGCACCAGATAATGATTTTGTATAAATATCTTTTGAATGTCTCTGATCCAGTGGTGTAACCACAGACCATCCCACTCAGCGGCTGTGACCGCAATTCTGACCACTGTGAAGGCAGCCACACCGCCGCCATCTTACCGATCGGAGCGGTTGCGTGTGAGATCACACAGCTGCCTCGAAAATGGCACCGCCCCGCCCCCATTTGTAGCGACCCACCCCTGCAACGCTGCGTTGCCGCCCCACGACTGCCACTGCCTGTCAATCAGGTAGAGGTGTTTGCAGCCAATCCTATGCAATCGCATTTGCCGGGCTGCAAATGTGCAGGTTGGGACCTGCGCATGCACATTGGTTCCTGGTAAGGTAAATTGCACCATTGCAATGCGATCTGAATGAAGCCCAAAGTCCCAATCATGCTATCTTTATTCTTACTTGGCTTATCAAGGTGTAGATGGTCTATTTGACTTCCCCTAGAGGTGATGCTGGGAGAATCTGCTCAAGTCAAAGCATCGTGCACGGCACAGGGGGCAAGTGGTGTTATTCTGCAGCCATTGTGTCAAGTGTGGTATGTGGAAAACATGCTGGCAGGATGACACTGCTACTTCCTCCCCACTCTCAAGCTGTGAGAGGCAGATTCTACAGGACTCTACTGCTCCTCCTTCTCGATAGGTGCATCTCCTGTAGGTTGGAAGGCGGGCAATAATGGCTCTACGGATGCTGTCCAGTGTCATGTGTTCTAGGCCCTGTGCAATGACTGCATACTGGCTGACACTCGGCCTATTTGTTGCTCCTCCTGATGATGGTCCTGCTGCTGTTGGTCCTGCTGATGTTGGTCCTGCTGGTATTGGTCTTGCTGGTATTGGGCCGTCTGAAGATGGTCCTCCTGCAGATGGGGAACCTGTTGATGGTCGGAGGCGTCCTGATCTCAGCCATGTGATGTTCCGATCTGATCCTTCATTTCCAATTAGCTGGGCAAATTCCCTGCGGCTCATTGCAGCTGATGACAAAGTGCACAAGTGAAAGATAAGTGAAAGATAATTAAAAAAAAAAACTGAAAGAAAAAGCACAGATGAGATTGTGCGCTGGTCTCCGGTCACTGGTGAATCGCTGGCAGTAAACACGGGTGTACAAACTTGTTCTCTCTCTGGAGGCCTTTCTCATGCGTCAGCAACTGCTTCTACTCAAGAAATGCCAGTGATATTGCCGTGCAGTGGGGTTTTATACCTGGCCATGTGGCCTGCGGGCGGCAGTTGGTGGTGGCAGTTGGTCATGGCTGAACTTCCCATCAGCTCCCTGCCCCATACCCCACATCACCTTCCCACTGATATTACAGTTACACATTTGTGAAATCAGTGGTAAATGACATGTTAGTGCTCAGGAGTCACCACACCAATAACAGGGTGGTTTGGGGCATCTGCTGAAACCATCTCATTCTGCTGCTGGGCCCAGTGATTTCATCTTTCATTGCTGCTGCCATCGCTGCTTCTCCTTTGGTGGTCTCAGTGGTGACAGCTTCCATACATGGAGAGCAAATATACAAATAGATGGATGGATGGATGGATGGATGGATGGATGGATGGATGGATGGATGGATGGATGGATAGAGCAAAAGTTTAGTCAAATATACATGTTAGCAGATGCAGATCCTAACAGTTATTCATCAGTGGAACAGCAGTATCTGTATGAGAATATAAAGACGGGGCACACAACAGTGTTGTACGATCACAATACATTTAATAAACAATAGAAAGGAACATACATTACAAAAACAACTTGCATATCACAAATTACCTGTGGTGTGATTCAGGTTATTGCGTAAACCCAATAGTTTACATACTAACCTGATGGTGAGGGAACTGCACATGCGCAGGACCCATTCTGCACCCATTCTAATCACAGCAGGACAGCAGGACACATTCTGCACCCATTGTAAGTAACCACAGCAGGACACATTCTGCACCCATTGTAACCACAGCAGGACACATTCTGCACCCATTCTAATCACAGCAGGACACATTCTGCACCCATTGTAACCACAGCAGGACACATTCTGCACCCATCGTAACCACAGCAGGACACATTCTGCACCCATTCTAATCACAGCAGGACACATTCTGCACCCATCGTAACCACAGCAGGACACATTCTGCACCCATTCTAATCACAGCAGGACACATTCTGCACCCATTGTAACCACAGCAGGACACATTCTGCACCCATTGTAACCACAGCAGGAAACATTCTGCACCCATCGTAACCACAGCAGGACACATTCTGCACCCATTGTAACCACAGCAGGACACATTCTGCACCCATTGTAACCACAGCAGGACACATTCTGCACCCATTCTAATCACAGCAGGACACATTCTGCACCCATCGTAACCACAGCAGGACACATTCTGCACCCATTGTAACCACAGCAGGACACATTCTGCACCCATTGTAATCACAGCAGGACACATTCTGCACCCATTCTAATCACAGCAGGACACATTCTGCACCCATTGTAACCACAGCAGGACACATTCTGCACCCATCGTAACCATAGCAGGACACATTCTGCACCCATCGTAACCACAGCAGGACACATTCTGCACCCATTGTAACCACAGCAGGACACATTCTGCACCCATTCTAATCACAGCAGGACACATTCTGCCCCCATTCTAATCACAGCAGGACACATTCTGCACCCATTGTAACCACAGCAGGACACATTCTGCACCCATTCTAATCACAGCAGGACACATTCTGCACCCATTGTAACCACAGCAGGACACATTCTGCACCCATCGTAACCACAGCAGGACACATTCTGCACCCATCGTAACCACAGCAGGACACATTCTGCACCCATTCTAATCACAGCAGGACACATTCTGCACCCACTGTAACCACAGCAGGACACATTCTGCACCCATTGTAACCACAGCAGGACACATTCTGCACCCATCGTAACCACAGCAGGACACATTCTGCACCCATTGTAATCACAGCAGGACACATTCTGCACCCATTGTAACCACAGCAGGACACATTCTGCACCCATCGTAACCACAGCAGGACACATTCTGCACTCATTGTAACCACAGCAGGACACATTCTGCACCCATCGTAACCACAATCGTATTGATTTATTGTGATTAACCTTTGCATAACCAAATAAGCTAGTTTATCTCTAAAATACAGATATGGACAAAAATAAGACACGGACAACAACTGCGTAAGTTTAAAAGGTCACTAGGTATTTATTAAGTGGGATGACCCTTCTGGTAAGGGATGGCAAGGAAAACGCTTGATGACCAGCTCCTGCCAATTGATGTTATAACAATAATGGCGGCAACTTAAACACCCCAACTTCTATAATATGAGGCGACTAAAACGCCTCATCCGGCCAAAGGCATAGCCTGCATTGAGAAGGCAACACCACCCCTCACTATGGCAGCATGACCATTTCCCAGAGAAAATGCCCTTCGTCCCCCCCCATATGGGCAGAACTCACTAGCTGTCCTTGGAAAGGGTAGGTGCCCCTCAAAGACCACTTATGCCCCATGTTGCCGCTGTCAAAAGCGCATTCCCGCCTGAAGTAGAATTGAAATTGAAAGCCAAATACTAGCCAAATCAGAGAGCAGCAAAAATAAAAAAAAAGGGGAGGGTAGGCGGGCTTTCCAGGCACTCAAAAGGAAGTGCTGGTGATGTTACTGACTATATATACCCCTCTTATGATACCTCCCCTAACTATCCTGATAGGCTAAACTAAAACACAACCAAAACCCCTCAAGGGGGAGATAATCTACCTAGCAAACAGTTCTCTTCTTTCTTTAACGTCCTTGAGGATGCTGGGACTCCGTAAGGACCATGGGGAATAGACGGGCTCCGCAGGAGATAGGGCACTTTAAGAAAGCTTTGGACTCTGGGTGTGCACTGGCTCTTCCCTCTATGCCCCTCCTCCAGACCTCAGTTTTACACTGTGCCCAGAGCAGGATGGGTGCACTGCAGAGAGCTCTCCTGAGTTCTCTGCCTAAAAGCATTTTTGTTTGGATTTTTTCTCTACTTTTTCACAGGGAGCACTGCTGGAAACAGGCTCCCTGCATCGAGGGACTGAGGAGAGAGGAGCAGACCTTCTTGTCTAAGATAGGCTCTGCTTCCTCGGCTACTGGACACCATTAGCTCCAGAGGGGGTGAACGCAGGTTCTTACTGGGCGTCCACCCCCGGAGCCGCGCCGCCGTTCTCCTCACAGAGCTAGAAGAACAGAAGACAGAAGTCGTCATGCGGCAGAAGCCTTCAGCTTCACGGAGGTAACGCACAGCACTGCAGCTGTGCGTCATTGCTCCCATACACCTCACACACTCCGGTCACTGTAAGGGTGCAGGGCGCAGGGGGGGGCGCCCTGGGCAGCAATATAAACACCTCTTATGGCAAAAGACAATATACATGTACAGGTGGGCACTGTACATGTATATAAAAGAGCCCCCGCCATAATTTTGTAAGTTTGAGCGGGACAGAAGCCCGCCGCCGAGGGGGTGGGGCTTCTCCCTCAGCACTTACCAGCGCCATTTTCTCTCCACAGCACCGCTGAGAGGAAGCTCGCCGGACTCTCCCCTGCTTACACACGGTGAAGGGGTGTTTAAAAGAGGGGGGGGGCACATAATTGGCGGATAACATATTATACAGCGCTGCTGGGGAAAAACATTTTGTGTAGGTCTCCAGGATCATTGCGCTGGGGTGTGTGCTGGCATACTCTCTCTCTCTCTGTCTCTCCAAAGGGCCTTGACAGGGATACTGGATCTCTGTGTGTGTGAAGTGTGTCGGTACGCGTGTCGACATGTTTGACGAGGAAGGCTCGCTTAATGTGGAGGGGGAGTGCTTGAATGTCATGTCGACGTCGGCAACGCCGACACCGGAATGGGTGGATATGCTGAATGTCTTGAATGCAAATGTTAATCTATTGCATAAAAGGTTAGACAAGGCAGAAGCTAGGGATCAGTCAGGTAGCCAGTCCATGCCTGTCCCTGTGGCGCCAGGCCCTTCGGGGTCTCAGAAGCGCACCATATCCCAGATCGATGACACAGATACCGACACAGATACTGACTCTAGTGTCGACTATGAAGATGCAAAATTACAGCCGAAGGTGGCAAAAGGTATTCGGTACATGATTATTGCCATTAAAGAGGTTTTGCATATTACTGAAGAACCCCCGGTCCCTGACACGAGGGTACACATGTATAAAGGGAAAAAGCCTGAAGTCACCTTTCCATTCTCATTGAACTAAGTGAATTGTGCAAAAAGGCTTGGGAATCTCCGGATAGGAGACCACAAGTTCCCAAAAGGATTCTTATGGCGTATCCTTTTCCACAAACTGATAGGATACGCTGGGAATCTTCGCCTAAAGTAGACAAGGCGCTGACACGCTTGTCCAAAAAGGTGGCACTGCCTTCTCAGGATACGGCTTCCCTCAAGGAACCTGCTGACCGCAGGCAGGAAATTACCTTGAAGCACATTTACACTCATTCAGGTACTATTGCTAGACCGGCTATGGCGTCGGCCTGGGTTTGTAGTGCGGTTGTGGCATGGGCAGATTCCTTATCTACGGAGATTGACACCTTAGATAGGGATGCTATTCAAATGACCATAGAGCATATCAGAGATGCTGCCTTGTATATGAGAGATGCTCAGAGAGACATTTGTTTATTAAGCTCCAGAATAAATGCTATGTCTATTTCTGCTAGGCGGCTCTTGTGGACCCGACAGTGGACGGGAGATGCCGATTCAAAGCGGCATATGGAGTCCTTGCCTTACAAAGGGGAGGAGTTGTTTGGAGACGGCCTCTCGGACCTTGTCTCTACGGCTACGGCTGGTAAGTCGAATTTCTTACCTTATGTCCCCCCGCAGCATACAAAAAAGGCACCTCATTATCAAATGCAGTCCTTTCGTTCCAATAAAAACAAAAAGGTACAGGGATCGTCCTTTGTTGCCAGAGGGAAAGGTAGGGGAAAGAAGCTGCACACAGCTAGTTCCCAAGAGCAAAAGTCCTCCCCTGCCTCTGCAAAGTCCACCGCATGACGCTGGGGCTTCCCGGGGGGAGGCAGATCTAGTGTGGGCTCGTCTTCAGTTTTTCAGCCATGTCTGGGTTCACTCGCAGGTGGATCCCTGGGCATTAGAGATTGTTTCTCAGGGATACAGGCTGGAATTCGAAGACTTGCCTCCTTGCCGGTTTTTCAAATCGGCTCTGCCGGCTTCCCAGTCAGAGAGGGAGCTAGTGTTGGCGGCAATCCAAAAATTGTATATTCAACAGGTGATTGTCACAGTTCCTCATCTCCAGCAAGGAGAGGGATATTACTCGACCCTGTTTGTGGTTCCGAAACCGGACGGTTCGGTCAGACCCATTTTCAACCTAAAATCTCTGAACCTATACTTGAAGAGGTTCAAGTTCAAGATGGAATCACTGAGGGCGGTCATCGCCAGCCTGGAGGGGGGGATTGGATGGTGTCCCTGGACATAAAGGATGCATACCTTCATGTTCCGATATTCCCCCCTCATCAGGCGTTCCTGAGATTTGCAGTGCAGGACTGTCACTACCAATTTCAGACGTTGCCGTTTGGGCTTTCCACGGCCCGAGGATTTTCACCAAGGTAATGGTGGAAATGATGGTGCTCCTGCGCAGGCAGGGGGTCACAATTATCCCATACTTGGACGATCTCCTCATAAAGGCGAGATCTCGGGAGAAGTTGCTGGACAGTGTGTCTCTGTCCATGAAGACGTTGCAGATACACAGCTGGATTCTCAATATACCGAAGTCCCAGCTAGTCCCTACAACGCGTCTGACCTTTTTGGGCCTGATTCTAGACACAGACCAGAAAAAGGTTTTTCTTCCGATCGAAAAGGCTCAGGAGCTCATAGCCATGGTCAGGAACCTCTTAAAACCAAAAAAGGTTTCAGTGCATCATTGCACGCGGGTCCTGGGGAAGATGGTGGCTTCATACGAGGCCATCCCTTTCGGCAGGTTCCATGCGAGGACCTTTCAATGAGACCTCTTGAACAAGTGGTCCGGGTCCCATTTACGAATGCATCAAAGGATCACCCTGTCTCCCAGGACCAGGGTATCTCTCCTGTGGTGGCTGAACAGTGCTCACCTGCTAGAGGGTCGCAGGTTCGGCATTCAGGACTGGGTCTTGGTGACCACAGACGCAAGCCTCCGAGGCTGGGGAGCAGTAACACTGGGAAGAAATTTCCAAGGTCTCTGGTCAAACCTAGAGACTTGTCTCCACATCAACGTCCTGGAGTTGAGGGCCATATACAACGCCCTGTGTCAAGCGGAGGAATTGCTTCGGAGAAAACCGGTTCTGATTCAGTCGGACAACGTCACGGCAGTGGCTCATATAAACCGGCAAGGCGGAACAAGGAGCAGAGTAGCCATAGCAGAAGCGACCAGGATTCTACGCTGGGCGGAAGGCCATGTAAGCGCACTATCAGCAGTGTTCATCCCGGGGGTGGACAACTGGGAGGCGGACTTCCTCAGCAGGCACGACCTGCATCCGGGAGAGTGGGGACTTCATCAAGAAGTCTTCACACAGATCACGGATCGATGGGGACTGCCTCAAATCGACATGATGGCATCCCGTCTCAACAAAAAGCTAAAGCGGTATTGCGCCAGGTCAAGGGACCCTCAGGCGGTAGCGGTAGACGCTCTGGTGACACCTTGGGTGTTCAGATCGGTCTATGTGTTTCCTCCTCTTCCTCTCATACCCAAAGTGTTGAGAATAATAAGAATGAGCAGGGTCAGAACAATCCTCATTGTTCCAGATTGGCCACGGAGGACTTGGTATCCGGAGCTGCAAGAGTTGCTCACAGAAGATCCGTGGCCTCTTCCTCTAAGGCAGGACCTGCTGCGGCAGGGGCCCTGTCTGTTCCAAGACTTACCGCGGCTGCGTTTGACGGCATGGCGGTTGAATGCCGGATCCTAGCGGAAAAAGGAATTCCGGAGGAAGTCATTCCTACCCTGATCAAGGCTAGGAAAGACGTGACGTTAAAACATTATCACAGTATATAGCGGAAATATGTTTCTTGGTGTGAGGCCAGAGCTGCTCCTACGGAGGAGTTCCATTTGGGCCGTCTGCTTCACTTCCTTCAAACAGGAGTGACTTTGGGCCTAAAATTAGGGTCCATAAAGGTCCAAATGTCGGCCTTATCCATTTTCTTTCAAAGAGAATTAGCCTCTCTTCCTGAAGTACAGACTTTTGTGAAGGGGGTGCTGCATATTCAGCCTCCCTTTGTGCCTCCAGTGGCGCCTTGGGATCTTAACGTGGTGTTACGTTTCCTCAAGTCACCTTGGTTTGTACCACTCAAAACTGTGGAGTTGAAATACCTCACGTGGAAAGTGGTCATGTTGTTGGCATTAGCTTCGGCTAGACGTGTTTCAGAATTGGCGGCTTTATAACATAAAAGCCCATACTTGGTTTTTCACGTGGATAGGGCAGAGTTGAGGACTCGTCCTCAATTTCTGCCAAAGGTGGTCTCATCTTTTCATATGAACCAACCTATTGTCGTGCCTGTGGCTACACGGGACTTGGAGGATTCCGAGTCCCTGGATGTGGTCAGGGCTTTGAAGATTTATGTGACCAGAACGGCTAGAATCAGGAAGACTGAAGCTCTGTTTGTACTGTATGCGGCCAACAAGGTTGGCGCTCCTGCTTCAAAGCAGACTATTGCTCGCTGGATCTGTAACACGATTCAGCAGGCGCATTCTACGGCAGGATTGCCGTTACCGAAATCGGTTAAGGCCCATTCCACTAGGAAAGTGGGCTCTTCTTGGGCGGCTGCCCGAGGGGTCTCGGCATTACAGTTGTGCCGAGCAGCTACTTGGTCGGGGTCTAACACCTTTGCAAAGTTCTATAAGTTTGATACCCTGGCTGAGGAGGACCTCCTGTTTACTCAATCGGTGCTGCAGAGTCATCCGCACTCTCCCGCCCGTTTGGGAGCTTTGGTATAATCCCCATGGTCCTTACGGAGTCCCAGCATCCTCAAGGACGTTAGAGAAAATAAGATTTTACTTACCGGTAAATCTATTTCTCGTAGTCCGTAGAGAATGCTGGGCGCCCATCCCAAGTGCGGACTTCTTCTGCAAGACTTGTATATAGTTATTGCTTACATAAGGGTTATGTTATAGTTTTTCAGTGGAACCGTGGCTATGTTGTTGTTCATACTGTTAACTGGGTAGTTTATCACAAGTTATACGGTGTGATTGGTGTGGCTGGTATGGATCTCGCCCTTAGATTTACAAAAATCCTTCCTCGTACTGTCCATCTCCTCTGGGCACAGTTTCCCTAACTGAGGTCTGGAGGAGGGGCATAGAGGGAGGAGCCAGTGCACACCCAGAGTCCAAAGCTTTCTTAAAGTGCCCTATCTCCTGCGGAGCCCGTCTATTCCCCATGGTCCTTACGGAGTCCCAGCATCCTCTACGGACTACGAGAAGTAGATTTACCGGTAAGTAAAATCTTATTTTAACCCATCCCAATTTAAAAAAGACTCCTTATACAATTTCGTGCCTTACAGCCCTCATTTACTCTTCTAACCACAGCAGGACACATTCTGCACCCATTCTAACCACAGCAGGACCCATTCTGCACCCATTGTAACTACAGCAGGACCCATTCTGCACCCACTGTAACCATAGCAGGACCCATTCTGCACCCACTGTAACCACAGCAGGACCCATTCTGCACCCATTCTAACCACAGAAAAGCCCATTTTGCACCCATTCTAACAACAGCAGGACCCAGTCAGCACAAAAGCAAATTCCTTTTCTTGAACCAGCAGGGGACGGTCGCTCAGTTATAATACTGTACATGTACAATACAGTAATGCTTCCTCCACCTTCGGATGTCTTTGCATGTTCCAAGCACGTCACTACCAGTAGCTGCAGAGAAATTCCCATACAATGCCTTCTTTATTATTGGTGGGTGAAAATGCTGCAACCCTAAAATACCCAAATGGGCGCTTCCACCAGTAACAGAATCACCTTTTTAGTGATAAACTCCATTCATTATACAACAGCCACCACTAATGGTAACAAATCATCATAACAAACAGCCCACAATAAACCACATATAAATTACAATCATAATAGCTTAAGTGACACCTTGTGTAAGAGATCCTTGATAAATCAGCCTAATTTCAAAGTCGGTAACAGAATCACCATTCATGAGACATGTTACTTTGTGTGTGTACACACAATTGATAACCTCAGCTTCCAGAATTAACTCTAGGTTTTTACAATTTTATTACAAGTTGGGGACATCCTGGGGATACATCTGCATAAATTTAGTAAAAGTATGACAAGTTATGTAACCTGGGCACATTTTTTAATAACGTAACAGAATCATCAAGTGGGTAATGAACATGGCAAATGGACTGATTACAATTAGGGAGGCCAATCCCGGGATCGGGATCGGCGGGATCCCGGGATTTGGGCCCAAAAATGTCGGGATTTGAATCCCGAGATTGGAGCATCCAATCCCGGGATTCACGGGATTGAACTGCGCATGTGCGGGAGGGAGTGTGTGTAAGTAATACTACTTACACTTAGGCGGGCGGCAGCCATAGACGAACGCTGAACGCGGCGACACTTCAAATGTGGCGCCGGCCGCCAGCCAATCAGAGCTGGCGGACCGGCAGCCAATCAGAGAAGCTGCCGCGGCAGCCAATCAGGAGCGACTGCTGCGGCCGCTTCCCTGATTGGCTGCTGGTCCGTCTGCTCTGGTTGGCTGGCGGCCGGCGCTTCATTTGAAATGCCGCCGCATTCAGTGTGTCCATGGCTGGCGCCCACCTAATAGTAAGTGTTATTACTTAAGTTACACCCAGCCTCCCTTCCGCTACCAACCCTCCCCGCTACCTACTGTACACCCTCCCACCCAGCTACCTACACCCTCCCGCCCAGCTACCTACAACCTCCGCACCGCTAACTACACCCTCCCGCCCAGCTACCTACACCCTCCGCACCGCTACCTATACCCTCCCGCCCAGCTACCTACACCCTCCTGCACTGCTACCTACACCCTCCCTCCCTTCCCCGCCGCTACCTACACTCTCCCGCACCGCTACCTACCCTCCAGCGCTGCTCCCTACACCCTTCTTTACTGATCCCTACTGCAATCCCGGGATTGATCGTTTTTCAATCCCGAATCCAGGGATTGAAAAAACGGCCCGGGATTGGCCTCCCTAATTACAATATGTTTGGTACCTGCTAATGCAACTACTACAGATGTGGCCTCAAACATCCTGCCTCAATACACCAAACAGCAGAAGTTGCCTGGCACAAGTCAGCCGGCAGATCTGCTAACATCGGACTTCTTTTTTGACGAAAATGTGTCGTCATATCAAAAATCATATGCGGCATGCTTATATTCTGTGTGCGATTGTGGCTGTATCTGCATACAACATGCTACGTTACAGTGTTACATTTCAGATCCTGGCCGGATCCCGTATAAAAGCATTGCATAAAAAACACACAAACTCAAGATTGCAGGAGAGTGTAAACTATGTACAAATAAATTGATTTAGGAATTAGGTCAAGCCTCTGAAAAGATAACATTGGAGAATCCTCCCCACAGCCACAGGCAGATTTTGTTTTGTCTGTCTTAAAGCCCATATAGACGGGAGAGATGTGTGCTGAGCGAACCGCTCAGCATACATCTCTCCCGCCGGTCAGCACAGCGCGATGTGTGCTGAGCGATTCGGGGGAGGGCGGGGGGGGACCGCTCATTTCACCCAGCAGGTGAAATGAGCGACGTGCTAGATTGGCCTGCATGCAGGCCAATCTAGCACCGGCGATAGCGATGTGGTGGACTGCGCATCGCTATCGCTGAGGGGCGTACACACGAGTGATCTGTGCTTAAAATCTAAGCAATCTAGTTAGATTGCTTAGATTTTAAACACGGATCTCTCCGTGTGTACCCCCCTTTAGGCTAAATTGATCTGTATCCATATGAAACTTTGTAGTAAATACAATACAGTGTAATAAAAAAGAAAATTGAAGTGACTAGACTGTTTATCTAGCGAGATAGTTTTGTCCAATCATTCAGATAACAGATTGTTATGGGACAAATCAGCTAGGAATAAAATAACATGAATTTAAATTCACTAGCTGCAATAATAAGATAGAAAAGGTTCTATATACAATCATAAGCCCAGAAACAACACTGCAATAGCAATGATCTACTTCCACAATCACCATGTACTGGAACGCCTGCAGAACCTACTTCTATATACATTTTAAAGGGATGAGCGTCCAAACAGTTAAAGTTATACAGGGAAAAACACAAAGGACGGGATATTTCTTGTAGGGACGTTTTGCACTAGAAAGAGAAACTAATGCAACTTTGTTCAAAATTCAAATAAAACAATTCAGGAAGGATTGCTCTGTCTGTGCGGACTATACTTTCATTTATCCAAACTACGGTGTCATGGCTACTGCATGCTGAATACTAGTGCCAAGAGCTGTGGATAAAAACGTTACATTTGAAATGGCCAATATAACAAATGACATATACAATTTCAGTAATACAAGATATGACTTATACGGGATCCGGTCTGTAGGTCGACAGTAACTAGGTCGACCACTACTGGTCGACAGTAAGTAGGTCGACAGTGTCTCTAGGTCGACATGTTCTGGGTCGACAGGTCAAAAGGTCGACATGAGTTTTTAAAAAAAAATCTATTTTTTTGAATCTTTTCATACTTAACGAACCACACGGACTACGATTGGGAACGGTAACCTTGCCCGAAGCATGGCGAGTGAAGCGAGCCATGCGAGGGGACACGGTGCACTAATTGGAGTTCCCGGTCACTCTACGAAGAAAACGACACAAAACCCCCCATAAAAAACTCACGTCAACCTTTTGACCTGTCGACCTAGTTACTGTCGACCTAGAAACACTGTCGCCCTAGTTACTGTCGACCAATAGTGGTCGACCTAGACACTGTCGACCTAGTTACTATCTACCTTCCATACCACACCCGACTTATACTGTACATTAGGTTTGCTGAGTCAGGGTGTTATGTAGCTGCATGGTTAGCAGTCCGTATATTGGCCCTCATTCCGAGTTGATCGGTCGCAAGGCGAATTTAGCAGAGTTACACACGCTAAGCCGCCGCCTACTGGGAGTGTATCTTAGCATCTTAAAATTGCGACCGATGTATTCGCAATATTGCGCTCACAAACTACTTAGCAGTTTTAGAGTAGCCCCAGACTTACTCTGCCTGTGCGATCAGTTCAGTGCTTGTCGTTCCTGGTTTGACGTCACAAACACACCCAGCGTTCGCCCAACCACTCCCCCGTTTCTCCGGCCACTCCTGCGTTTTTTCCGGAAACGGTAGCGTTTTCAGCCACACTCCCATAAAACGGCCTGTTTCCGCCCAGTAACACCCATTTCCTGTCAATCACATTACGATCGCCGGAGCGATGAAAAAGCCGTGAGTAAAAATACTATCTTCATAGCAAAGATACTTGGCGCAGTCGCAGTGCGAATATTGCGCATGCGCACTAAGCGGAATTTCACTGCGATGCGATGAAAAATACCGAGCGAACGACTCGGAATGAGGGCCATTATACCAACATACTTCAGCGGGAATAGAACACAGGACCTCAGTACTATTTCGCATTTCGCCACCAATAAAAAGTGATACAGGTTGAGCATCCCTTATCCAAAACGCTTGGGACCAGAGGTATTTTGGATATCGGATTTTTCCGTATTTTGGAATAATTGCATACTATAATGAGATAACATGGTGATGGGACCCAAGTCTAAGCACAGAATACATTTATGTTACATATACACCTTATACACACAGCCTGAAGGTCATTTTAGCCAATATTTTTTGTAACTTTGTGCATTAAACAAAGTGTGTCTACATTCACACAATTAATTTATGTTTCATATACACCTTATACACACAGCCTGAAGGTCATTTAATACAATATTTGTAATAACTTTTAGTATTAAACAAAGTTTGTGTACATTGAGCCATCAAAAACAAAGGTTTCACTATCTCACTCTCACTCAAAAAAGTCTGTATTTCGGAATATTCCGTATTTCGGAATATTTGGATATGGGATACTCAACCTGTATAACATATTTGAGAAGGTAATTTAGTAGAATTTGGAACATTATGACAAGTTTGGAGAAATATTGATGTAACTGTAATAAATGCAATTTTGCCATTGATTGGTTAGATTAGGTTAATGGGTCACCTTATGCCTTGTATCAGTCCCCAAGAACTTCCAGGGTATAAATTTGCAAAGCGCAGCTTCTTGGCGCGGTGAAACCCCAGAGTTCTCTAGTATGTACGGATCCCAAGATTAGCCAAGTCAACATACAATTTTTTAGAATATCATTGTAGTTTTGCTTGTTTAAAACATGAGATTTTCCAGTACAGCAACAAATCTGATCTCCTTAGTGCAGCATTAAGACAATTGTCAATGCATCCTTTTGTTGTTTACAAACCTTATGCCATTAGGTGAACACTATCAGCAGAGGTAGTAAGGAGACTTCCTTTTGGGTGCCTATGTTGTTTTGATGATAAAAATCTCGGCCGGGATGTAATGAGATCTGAGTTCGGCCGCTGTGTGAGGTGCCGGCGAATTCTGACTCTTTTTTTTAAAGGGGCAATCATTTACATGGCTAAACCATGCCTAGTGAATGATTGCCCCTTTAAAAAACAAAACGACCGAGTTCGGTAAGCATCCCGCACGGCCACTGAACTCTGACTTCATTACATCCCGCCCATCTAGTCAGTTACCATATGAAATACAGATGTGTACACTTACATCTTTGCTTATTTGCTCAATTTGGCACAACATACAAAACATGGCTAAGCTGTTTTTCATGAGTAGCGAGTGGATGAATTTTAATAGAATGTATAAAGTAACATATTAAAGAAGCAAATTAAGAAAAATCACAAGAAAAATCACAAGGTATGGCTAAGGGGGTAATTCGGAGTTGATCGCAGCAGGAACTTTGTTAGCAGTTGGGCAAAAC
Source organism: Pseudophryne corroboree (assembly GCF_028390025.1). NCBI lineage: Eukaryota > Metazoa > Chordata > Amphibia > Anura > Myobatrachidae > Pseudophryne > Pseudophryne corroboree. The sequence goes on along the minus strand of NC_086448.1, from coordinate 697,853,451 downwards.
AATGTGCACTGCAGGGGAGGCAGATATAACATGTGCAGAGAGAGTTAGATTTGGCTGGGTTATTTTGTTTCTGTGCAGGGTAAATACCGCTGCTGCTTTATTTTTACACTGCAATTTAGATTGCAGATTGAACACACCCCACCCAAATATAACTCTCTCTGCACATGTTACATCTGCCTCCCCTGCAGTACACATGGTTTTGCCCAACTGCTCACAAAATTCCTGCTGCGATCAACTCAGAATTACCCCCTAAATCTCTGAGTCTATGGCATGCAAAATGTATGTGGACACATCTGTATATTGGCCCTCATTCCGAGTTGTTCGCTCGCTAGCTACTTTTAGCAGCATTGCACACGCTAGGCCGCCGCCCTCTGGGAGTGTATCTTAGCATAGCAGAATTGCCAACAAAAGATTAGCAATTCTGCTATTAATGGGGGTAATTCCAAGTTGATCGCAGCAGGAATTTTGTTAGCAGTTGGGCAAAACCATGTGCACTGCAGGGGAGGCAGATATAACATGTGCAGAGAGAGTTAGATTTGGGTGTGGTGTGTTCAATCTGCAATCTAATTTGCAGTGTAAAAATAAAGCAGCCAGTATTTACCCTGCACAGAAATAAAATAACCCACCCAAATCTAACTCTTTCTGCACATTTGATATCTGCCTCCCCTGCAGTGCACGTGGTTTTGCCCAACTGCTAACAAAATTCCTGCTGCGATCAACTTGGAATTACTCCCAGTAGCAGAATTGCTAACGAAAGATTAGCAATTCTGCTATTAAGTATTTCCTTGCAGTTTCTGAGCAGCTCCAGACCTACTCCTAGATTGCGATCACCTCAGTCCGTTTAGTTCCTGGTTTGACGTCACAAACACGCCCTGCGTCCGGCCAGCCACTCCTCCATTTCTCCAGCCACTCCTGCGTTTTTACCTGGCACGCCTGCGTTTTTTAGCACACTCCCTGAAAACGGCAAGTTTCCGCCCGGAAACACCCATTTCCTGTCAATCACACTACGATCAGCAGAGCGATTGAAAAGCTTTGTTCGCCCGTGAGTAAAATAGCATAGTTTTGTGTAAAATTGCTTAGCGCGTGCGCCCTGATGCGCAGAACTGCCGAATTTTAGCCTATTAGCAATTCTTCTAAAATTATCAGCGAGCGAACAACTCAGAATGACCACCATTGTGGGGAAGGGGGGGTTTAATAAAAACAAAACTCCTTATTTAACATTGGTTCATACTTGCCGAATCTCCCGGAATGGCCGGGAGGCTCCCGAAAATCGGGTCACCCTCCCGGCCCCCCGGAAGAGCAGGCAAGTCTCCCGATTCGCGGGGTCCCCCCTGCCCATCCGCCCACTTAGTGTGTAAAGTGGGCGGTCCGGGCAGTTGATGACGCGATTCTTGCTGAATCGCGTCATCATAGCCACGCCCCCTGCAGTGTAATGCCGGTGATCGCGGCATTACAGAGCAGGGGCGTGGCTTAAAGGAGGTGTCATCGTGACCCCGCCCTTGCTCCACCTCTGGTCCGCCTCCGGCCCACCCCTTCCTCTACGTCACAGCCTCCCCTGCCCGCCCTCTGAGCCGACCTGGCTGCTCTCTCCCGCAGAGAGCAGCCAGAATGTCGGTAAGCATGCATTGATTAGGCCTTTCTATTTGATCTTTCGCCTTATTTTAGATAGGGAGATAAGGGGTTATTATATTTATTTATGTTAGACATGCTATTTTCAAGCTCACTGACCACGCTTTTAGGTCATTTAACATTTTTCTACAAGCTGGTAAAACATGGAAACGCTCTGTTGCCGTCTCTAGCTAGAATGATTATTGCCAGTGTGATGTTGCCCCATTCATTTTAGTTCCCAGCAACCGCAACAAAAGTCACGTAACAAATAAGCTCCCATTTTACTCTCCGAAGCCACACAGTATTCTCAGGAAACACGGCAGAGCATACCAGGGCAGAGAATACTGTGCTACCACCGCTGCCACCTATAGTACTAAAAGGGCTCCAAGGGATTTCAAGGCTGCCTTGCTTTTATAGAGGACAGAAATGATGAAAACTGATCCACAAAATATTTGCACTTTCCCAGTTTTGTAAGTAAAATTTAGTAGATTTCAACAGGAATTTTGCATTAAACTTTTATCCCCAAGTCTCAAAATAAGAATTTACTTACCGATAATTCTATTTCTCGTAGTCCGTAGTGGATGCTGGGGACTCCGTAAGGACCATGGGGAATAGCGGCTCCGCAGGAGACTGGGCACAAAAATAAAGCTTTAGAACTACCTGGTGTGCACTGGCTCCTCCCCCTATGACCCTCCTCCAAGCCTCAGTTAGGATACTGTGCCCGGACGAGCGTACACAATAAGGAAAGATTTTGAATCCCGGGTAAGACTCATACCAGCCACACCAATCACACCATATAACTTGTGATCTAAACCCAGTTAACAGCATGATAACAGAGGAGCCTCTAGAAAAGATGGCTCACTACAGCAATAACCCGATTTTTTGGTAACAATAACTATGTACCAGTATTGCAGACAATCCGCACTTGGGATGGGCGCCCAGCATCCACTACGGACTACGAGAAATAGAATTATCGGTAAGTAAATTCTTATTTTCTCTGACGTCCTAGTGGATGCTGGGGACTCCGTAAGGACCATGGGGATTATACCAAAGCTCCCAAACGGGCGGGAGAGTGCGGATGACTCTGCAGCACCAAATGAGAGAACTCCAGGTCCTCCTCAGCCAGGGTATCCAATTTGTAGAATTTTACAAACGTATTTGCTCCTGACCAAGTAGCTGCTCGGCAAAGTTGTAAAGCAGAGACCCCTCGGGCAGCCGCCCAAGATGAGCCCACCTTCCTTGTGGAATGGGCTTTTACAGATTTTGGCTGTGGCAGGCCTGCCACAGAATGTGCAAGCTGAATTGTACTACAAATCCAACGAACAATAGTCTGCTTAGAAGCAGGAGCACCCAGCTTGTTGGGTGCATACAGAATAAACAACGAGTCAGATTTTCTGACTCCAGCCGTCCTGGAAACATATATTTCCAGGGCCCTGACAACGTCTAGCCACTTGGAGTCCTCCAAGTCCCTAGTAGCCGCAGGCACCACAATAGGTTGATTCAGGTGAAAACGCTGAAAACCACCTTAGGGAGAAACTGAGGACAAGTCCTCAATTCCGCCCTGTCCGAATGGAAAATCAGATGAGGGCTTTTACAGGATAAAGCAGCCAATTCTGACACGCACCTGGCCCAGGCCAGGGCCAACAGCATGACCACTTTCCATGTGAGATATTTTAACTCCACATATTTAAGTGGTTCAAACCAATGTGACTTTTGGAACCCAAAAACTACATTTAGATCCCAAGGTGCCACTGGAGGCACAAAAGGAGGCTGTATATACAGTACCCCTTTCACAACGTCTGAACTTCAGGGACTGAAGCTAGTTCTTTTTGGAAGAAAATTGACAGGGCCGAAATTTGAACCTTAATGGACCCCCATTTCAGGCCCATAGACACTCCTGTTTGCAGGAAATGTAGGAATCGACCTAGTTGAAAATTCCTCCGTCGGGGCCTTACTGGCCTCGCACCACGCAACATATTTTCGCCAAATGCGGTGATAATGTTTTGCGGTTATATCTTTCCTAGCTTTGATCAGGATAGGAATGACTTCATCCGGAATGCCTTTCTCCTTCAGGATCCGGCGTTCAACCGCCATGCCGTCAAACGCAGCCGCGGTAAGTCTTGGAACAGACAGGGTCCTTGCTGGAGCAGGTCCCTTCTTAGAGGTAGAGGCCACGGATCCTCCGTGAGCATCTCTTGAAGTTCCGGTTACCAAGTCCTTCTTGGCCAATCCGGAGCCACGAACATAGTGCTTACTCCTCTCCATCTTATAATTCTCAGTACCTTGGGTATGAGAGGCAGAGGAGGGAACACATACACTGACTGGTACACCCACTGTGTTACCAGAGCGTCTACAGCTATTGCCTGAGGGTCCCTTGACCTGGCGCAATACTTGTCGAGTTTTATAAACATGTGGAAGACTTCTGGGTGAAGTCCCCACTCTCCCGGGTGGGGGTCGTGTCTGCTGAGGAAGTCTGCTTCCCAGTTGTCCACTCCCGGAATGAATACTGCTGACAGTGCTATCACATGATTTTCCGCCCAGCGAAGAATCCTTGCAGCTTCTGCCTTGCCCTCCTGCTTCTTGTGTCACCCTGTCTGTTTACGTGGTTGACTGCCGTGATGTTGTCCGAATGGATCAACTCCGGGTGACCTTGAAGCAGAGGTCTTGCTGAGCTTAGAGCATTGTAAATGGCCCTTAGCTTCATGATATTTATGTAAAGTGATGTCTCCAGGCTTGACCATAAGCTCTGGAAATTCCTTCCCTGTGTGACTGCTCCCCAGCCTCGCAGGCTGGCATCCGTGGTCACCAGGACCCAGTCCTGAATGTCGAATCTGCGGCCCTCTAGAAGATGAGCACTCTGCAACCACCACAGGAGAGACACCCTTGTGCTTGGTGACAGGGTTATCCGCTGATGCATCTGAAGATGCGACCCGGACCATTTGTCCAGCAGGTCCCACTGGAAAGTTCTTGCGTGGAATCTGCCGAATGGGATTGCTTCGTAGGAAGCCACCATTTTTCCCAGAACTCTTTCATTGATGTACTGAGACTTGGCTCGGTTATAGGAGGTTCCCGACTAGCTCGGATAACTCCCTGACTTTCTCCTCCGGGAGAAACACCTTTTTCTGGACTGTGTCCAGGATCATCCCTAGGAATAGAAGACGAGTCGTCGGAATCAGCTGCGATTTTGGAATATTGAGAATCCAATCGTGCTGCCGCAACACTACCTGAGATAGTGCTACACCGACCTCCAACTGTTCCCTGGATCTTACCCTTATCAGGGAATCGTCCAAGTAAGGGATAACTAAAATTCCCTTCCTTCGAAAGAGTATCATCATTTCGGCCATTACCTTGGTAAAGACCCGGGGTGCCGTGGACCATCCATACGGCAGCGTCTGAAACTGATAGTGACAGTTCTGTACCACAAACCTGAGGTACCCTTGGTGAGAAGGGTAAATTGGGACATGAAGGTAAGCATCCTTGATGTCCCGAGACATCATGTAGTCCCCTTCTTCCAGGTTCGCAATCACTGCTCTGAGTGACTCAATCTTGAATTTGAACCTCCGTATGTAAGTGTTCAAGATTTTAGATTTAGAATCGGTCTCACCGAGCCGTCCGGCTTCGGTACCACAACAGTGTGGAATAATACCCCGTTCCCTGTTGCAGGAGGGGTACCTTGATTATCACCTGCTGGGAATACAGCTTGTGAATGGCTTCCAAAACTGCCTCCCTGTCAGAGGGAGACATCGGTAACGCCGACTTTAGGAAACGGCGAGGGGGAGACGTCTCGAATTCCAATTTGTACCCCTGAGATATCACCTGAAGGATCCAGGGGTCTAATTGCGAGTGAGCCCACTGCGCGCTGAAATTCATTGAGACGGGCCCCCACCGTGCCTGATTCTGCTTGTAAAGCCCCAGCGTCATACTGAGGGCTTGGCAGAGGCGGGAGAGGGCTTCTGTTCCTGGGAACTGGCTGATTTCTGCAGCCTTTTTCCTCTCCCTCTGTCACGGGGCAGAAATGAGGAACCTTTTGCCCGCTTGCCCACGAAAGGACTGCGCCTGATAATACGGCGTCTTCTTATGTTGAGAGGCGACCTGGGGTACAAACGTGTATTTCCCAGCTGTTGCCGTGGCCACCAGGTCTGAAAGACCGACCCCAAATAACTCCTCCCCTTCTTCCAAATGCCGTTTGGAATCCGCATCACCTGACCACTGTCGTGTCCATAACCCTCTACTGGCAGAAATGGACAACGCACTTAGACTTGATGCCAGTCGGCAAATATTCCGCTGTGCATCACGCATATATAGAAATGCATCTTTTAAATGCTCTATAGGCAATAATATACTGTCCCTATCTAGGGTATCAATATTTTCAGTCAGGGAATCCGACCACGCCAAACCAGCACTGCACATCCAGGCTGAGGCGATTGCTGGTCGCAGTATAACACCAGTATGTGTGTAAATACATTTTAGGATACCCTCCTGCTTTCTATCAGCAGGATCCTTAAGGGCGGCCATCTCAGGAGAGGGTAGAGCCCTTGTTCTTACAAGCATGTGAGCGCTTTATCCACCCTAGGGGGTGTTTCCCAACGCACCCTAACCTCTGGCGGGAAAGGATATAATGCCAATAACATTTTAGAAATTATCAGTTGTTATCGGGGGAAACCCACGCATCATCACACACACCTCATTTAATTTCTCAGATTCAGGAAAACTACAGGTAGTTTTTCCTCACCGAACATAATACCCCTTTTTGGTGGTACTCGTATTATCAGAAATGTGTAAAACATTTTTCATTGCCTCAATCATGTAACGTGTGGCCCTACTGGAAGTCACATTTGTCTCTTCACCGTCGACACTGGAGTCAGTATCCGTGTCGGCGTCTATATCTGCCATCTGAGGTAACGGGCGCTTTAGAGCCCCTGACGGCCTATGAGACGTCTGGACAGGCACAAGCTGAGTAGCCGGCTGTCTCATGTCAACCACTGTCTTTTATACAGAGCTGACACTGTCACGTAATTCCTTCCAACAGTTCATCCACTCAGGTGTCGACCCCCTAGGGGGTGACATCACTATTACAGGCAATCTGCTCCGTCTCCACATCATTTTTCTCCTCATACATGTCGACACAAACGTACCGACACACAGCACACACACAGGGAATGCTCTGATAGAGGACAGGACCCCACTAGCCCTTTGGGGAGACAGAGGGAGAGTTTGCCAGCACACACCAGAGCGCTATATATATACACAGGGATAACCTTATATAAGTGTTTTTCCCCTTATAGCTGCTGTATTTTTAATACTGCGCGTAATTAGTGCCCCCCTCTCTTTTTTAACCCTTTCTGTAGTGTAGTGACTGCAGGGGAGAGCCAGGGAGCTTCCCTCCAACGGAGCTGTGAGGGAAAATGGCGCCAGTGTGCTGAGGAGATAGGCTCCGCCCCCTTCTCGGCGGCCTTATCTCCCGTTTTTCTGTGTATTCTGGCAGGGGTTAAATTCATCCATATAGCCCAGGAGCTATATGTGATGCATTTTTTGCCATCCAAGGTGTTTTTATTGCGTCTCAGGGCGCCCCCCCCCCAGCGCCCTGCACCCTCAGTGACCGGAGTGTGAAGTGTGCTGAGAGCAATGGCGCACAGCTGCAGTGCTGTGCGCTACCTTGTTGAAGACAGGACGTCTTCTGCCGCCGATTTTCCGGACCTCTTCTGTCTTCTGGCTCTGTAAGGGGGCCGGCGGCGCGGCTCTGGGACCTATCCATGGCTGGGCCTGTGATCGGTCCCTCTGGAGCTAATGTCCAGTAGCCTAAGAAGCCCAATCCACTCTGCACGCAGGTGAGTTCGCTTCTTCTCCCCTTAGTCCCTCGATGCAGTGAGCCTGTTGCCAGCAGGTCTCACTGAAGATAAAAAACCTAAAACTAAACTTTTCACTAAGCAGCTCAGGAGAGCCACCTAGTGTGCACCCTTCTCGTTCGGGCAAAAAAATCTAACTGAGGCTTGGAGGAGGGTCATAGGGGGAGGAGCCAGTGCACACCAGGTAGTTCTAAAGCTTTACTTTTGTGCCCAGTCTCCTGCGGAGCCGCTATTCCCCATGGTCCTTACGGAGTCCCCAGCATCCACTAGGACGTCAGAGAAATCAGAGTTTTCACCGGCAATGGTGCTTACACGATACATCAATGGGTTGCATACGTCAATAAGATACTGCTGCTTTCCGCACGCGGGAAACATATTGTATCTTATGTTCATAATAACGAAATGCCCAATACAAATAAAATAATATGGTTTCGCATCCCAGGGTCTCACACCAATTACCAGTGCATTAGAGATGAAAAAAAAATCTGGTCCTAAAAATCATTTCACTGTAGAACTAAATGGTTTTAAAAACAAAATCTCTTCCAAATATAGAACCCTTTGAAGTACACAATGCAACGTCTGCTACTTTTTGAGCCTTGGCGAGTGAACGTGAGTATATTTTCAAGTCAGTCCCAGCTACAAAGAATTTGACATTTCTGTATGCAAGAAGAAAACTTGAATTAACTGCCAGTGCCAAATACAGTAATAAACATGGTAATGGGGGCTGGATGCAGAGCCACATGAGAAAACGTTCTGGAATATCCCTTGCAGAGCAGCAGCATAATTACCTGCATGCACAGAACAACTGTTTAGAGCTGATTCCAGCACACAGATTCATATGAACTATGCCATACTCATCATTTATTAATGGAATCTCAGTCACTGCTGCAGGCGCAGAGCCTGTAATCAAATGCTAATCACATGACTTACAAACATGACAATGCTTCTACCTTTTCCTGGTAACATAAAGCTTTTTTTGTCAATTTAATTTCTGCACATTTATGTGTTGTCTTCATTTTATTACCTTCACTTACCTTTCAACAGTGCATACTATCTGATTCTTGGTACAGCAGCATGAACCCAAGTTAGCCTGGTAATGACTGGATGTGTTTTGTATCTCAGTAACCAGACTCCTTTTCACGTGTTTGAGATACCAAATTAAAAATGGGGCGGCTGGAGCTACAGCTCTGAGCCCCACAGAATAATAGGCCCATCACCAGGTAATCGTAATGATTATCCCTAGCTGGCCACACATCAGAAGCATTCATTGATTTTCTAGATTTCTAGCAAAATGATGCAATAGTGCAGAGGGTGATCACACCCACACAGCACTGGTCACAGCTCCTCCCCTTTAAAATAGGCCCATGAACATTTTCAGACCCATCTGGCCCTTATTCCGGCCCTGGATGCATGGGACTTGCCCAGACAAAGGTTATATTCACTTTTACCAAACGAAACCCAAAGCACGTTTTCCATAGTCAACTAAAGGATACGTTCGCTTTGTTAATTCATCAGTTTACCCCAAATTTCAATTAACTAGTTTTCCTGAGCGGGTACATAAAAGAAATACAACTTTATATAGTTACATCATGGAGAAATACAGAAAATACATTTTCTTCCACTATAGGAGCAACGCCTTCACTTCCTGTTATATCATTTTCACTATTTAAAGATGTTGTAGGGTTGGCCATCAGTGGGTTATCCATCGATGGTACCATTGATGGATAACCTTGATGGTGTTAAACCATCTGTAAGGGAACCATTGATGGTTTTACCAATCGATGGTCACCCCTGCATTACTGTACAAAGAAATGCGGGTCAATCAGATCCAGGGGGCATGGCCTCATGGGTATCAGGGGTGGGGCTAATCTCCATGCCCTGACACTTTGAGGAAAAAAATAAAATAAAAAATTCGGTATCACTGAACCATCGATGGTGGGAAACCATCTGCCTCTTCCCCATTGATGGTAAAAAGAATTCAACATCGGTCATAGACCATTAATTATTTTAAATCATCGATGGTCGTCCCCAAGATGTAGCAAGGTCTTACAGAGGATCATAAGGAAACACCAAGGGGCACATTTATCAATATTCACATCTGCAATGCAACTTGGGTGCGATATTAGCGCCAAAAATCTCATTGCATGATGCAGTTATTTCGGCCTGATGTAAGAAGGAGCACACGCCTGGACAGGGGTTATGAAAGGAGCCTGTCCCTGTGATGTGTTCACTTCAGTGCCGGGACTGACCACGCACGTGCGGCGACCATGGGAAAGCTATGGTGGCTGCGACTGCTATTGGAAATGGAGGGACTACAGCAGATATCGCAGCTATTTGCTGCAATCCCTCCATCCTACGTAAGGGTGATGCAAAATATATATTTTTTTTTTGCAGAATATCCCGCAAGTATTTAAAGGATAAATGGAACCCTTAGTGCTTCCCCAAATAGGCTGGGGACCAAGACAGGCTGCAGTATCACTGCAATGAAGCATTAACTAGATAGGCAGCTCCTGTAATGCCGAAGAAAGTGAGTTTGTAACGTTGATAAAATGCCAGGAAAGAGTATGGAAGCTCCCTCAATGTGGAGCTCACCAAGTGCCCATTCTCTATAACAAAGGGGTAATATATAAAAGGAAAGAAAAAATAAATCTACACATATAACATGTTTGTGAGCTCAGAAGGAGTGTGGGGGTCAGCGCTCTCTATTCTCTGGGACCTTGTTCTCTGGTACCCTGTTCTCTGGCACCTTGCCCTCTCACGTTTCAAATTAAAATAAACTTTCATTGTTAACACGCTTAAAAAAATGCATATATAAAACCCAGAAAAAACAAACACTGTATAGATGTACTGTATTCTGTATGTGGATGGAGAAAGTTGCATCATTGCCATCCACTTTTATACAGCAAGTGTTTGTTATACAGGAAGTGCATCTGCCACCATGGTTGTTCAGCATGACTGCAGCTAGTAGAGTCACACTTCTGCAGCTCTCCAGAGTCCTGTGGTGATTTGTGCAAGGACCATATTACACACAGAATTTCCAAAAACAAACACTTAAAACCGGACACCCTACACTGTAATGACTGCACCGAGGAGGACATGATCTTAGCAGGTGCTATTACTATGATGTTTTTAAGTACTATTTTGGGAACAGGGATGACTTTGGCATATTGCCATGATCTAAGTACATGGCTAGATGACAAACAGGAGTTAATTAGAGTGGATTTACAGAATGGCTGGAGGATTTATTGTAGTACACTGGACAGAAGCTCAATCTGTGTAAGTGTTTGCATTTCAGAAACAACTAAGACAACTACAGGACCATACAGTACATAAATAGTTCAAAGAGGTATCCAAAATGCTCAAGGACATTATGGTGTTCTCTGACAAGCAGTACAGGACAGAATGCTCGGTATTAGTATCGCTATCCGGTCTTTAGGTCGACACTCATTAGGTTGACCACTATTGGTCGACATGGTTTCTAGGCTGACATGGCAAAGGTCGACACATGAAAAGATCAACATGAGTTTTTCACAATTTTTTTTATATTTTTGAACTTTTTCATACTTTACGATCCACATGGACTACGATTGGGAATAGTAACGTGTGCCGAGCACAGTGAGGCACCTTCGCTCGCCATCGAGGGGACACTGTGCACTAATTGGGGTTCCCGGTCACTTTACGAAGAAAACGACAACAATTTTTTTTTTAACTCATGTTGACCTTTTTCCATGTTGACCTAGTCACTCTCGACCAATAGCTTCTTACAGAGCCGGCCATAGGCATAGGCAAACTAGGCAATTGCCTAGGGCATTTGATATGCCTAGGGGCATCATCCGCTTCTGCTGATTAAAATGATATGCGGCATGCCTATATTCTGTTTGTAGCATTTCTTATGCAGATACAGCCGCAGTCACACACAGTATATAGGCATGCTGCATATCAGTTTAATCAGCAGAAGCTGCTTGTGCATCCTAGCCACATAGCAATGCAAATAAGATACGTTTTCATTAAAAAAACGGTGCCCAACGTTAGTATTGATGCAAGATTTGTGAGGACGCATCTGTATCCAAGGAGAGGCAGAGGTCACAGTGTTAGTGGAAGTGTGAGTGCTGTGTGCATGTGAGTGGGTTGGTTGTGCAGTAGTGTTCGGAATATGTGTAAGGAGCATTATGTGTGTCATGTAAAAATGCATTAATAATGTGCAACATATGTGTAAAGGGCCACTATGTGTGTCACTATGTGTATAAGGGTATTAATAATGTGCGGCATATGTGTAACAGGGTACCACTGTATGTGTGTCATTATGTGTATAGGGGCACTAATAATGTGCAGCAAATGTGTAGGGGGCACTATGTGTGTCATTATGTGTATAAGGGCATTAATAATGTGCGGCATATGTGTAACAGGGTACTACTATATGTGTGTCATTATGTGTATAGGGGCACTAATAATGTGCAGCAAATGTGTAGGGGGCACTATGTGTGTCATTATGTGTATAAGGGCATTAATAATGTGCAGCATATGTGTAATAGACATTATGTGTAAAAGGGCATTAATAAAGGTTGTCATAATGTGTAAGGTGCATTATGTTTGCAAGGACATTAATGTATCTCATATGTGTAAGGGGCATTACTGTGTGGAATTGTGTATAAATTAGTGATGAGCGGGTTTGGTTCCTTGGAATCCGACCCCCCCCCCCCCCCCGAACTTCACCCATTTTACACGGTTCCGAGGCAGACTCGAAACTTCCCGCCTTGCTTGGTTAACCCGAGCGCGCCCGAACGTCATCATCCCGCTGTCGGATTCTCGCGAGATTCGTATTCTATATAAGGAGCCGCGCGTCGCTGCCATTTTCACTCATGCATTGGAGATGATAGGGAGAGGACGTGTGCAGCGTTCTCTCAGTTGTGTTCAGTGTGCTGCAAATATCTGTGCTCAGTGTGCTGCAAATATCTGTGCTCAGTGTGCTGAAAATATCTACGTTCTCTGCCTGAAAAACGCTCCATATCTGTGCTCAGTGTGCTGCAAATATCTGTGCTCAGTGTGTTTTATTGTGGGGACTGGGGACCACCAGTATTATATAGTAGGAGGACAGTGCAGAGTTTTGCTGACCAGTGACCACCAGTATTATACGTTCTCTGCCTGAAAAATGCTCCATATCTGTGCTGCATTGTAGTATATAGTAGGAGGACAGTGCAGAATTTTGCTGACCAGTGACCACCAGTATTATATCAGTACGGTACAGTAGTCCACTGCTCTAACTACCTCTGTGTCGTCAAGTATACTTTCCATTCATACCTGTGGTGCATTTTAGTTGTTGTGCGAAGTATATATAGTAGGAGGACAGTGCAGAATTTTGCTGACCACCAGTTTATAATATATAGCAGTACGGTACAGTAGTCCACTGCTCTACCTCTGTGTCATCAAGTATACTACAAAAGTTCAGTAAAATGACCCAAAAATCAAAATTAAAAGCATCTGATGAGAAGCGTAAACTTGCCAATATGCCATTCACGACACGGAGTGGCAAGGAACGGCTGAGGCCCTGGCCTATGTTCATGGCTAGTGGTTCAGATTCACATGAGGATGGAAGCACTCATCCTCTCTCTAGAAAACTGCAGTGTCACTCCTAGATGGGCCAGGTGTTTGTGTCGGCCACTTGGGTCGCTTAGCTTAGTCACACAGCTACCTCATTGCACCTCTTTTTTTCTTTGCATCATGTGCTGTTTGGGGACTATTTTTTTAAATCTGCCATCCTGTCTGACACTGCAGTGCCACTCCTAGATGGGCCAGGTGTTTGTGTCGGCCACTTGTGTCGCTTAGCTAAGCCATCCAGCGACCTTGGTGCACCTCTTTTTTTCTTTGCATCATGTGCTGTTTGGGGACTATTTTTTGAAGTGCCATCCTGTCTGACACTACAGTGCCACTCCTAGATGGGACAGGTGTTTGTGCCGGCCACTTGGGTCGCTTAGCTTAGCCATCCAGCGACCTTGGTGCACCTCTTTTTTCTTTGCATCATGTGCTGTTTGGGGACTATTTTTTAAATCTGCCATCCTGTCTGACACTGCAGTGCCACTCCTAGATGGGCCAGGTGTTTGTGTCGGCCACTTGGGTCGCTTAGCTTAGTCACACATCGACCTTGGTGCACCTCTTTTTTTCTTTGCATCATGTGCTGTTTGGGGACTATTTTTTGAAGTGCCATCCTGTCTGACACTGCAGTGCCAATCCTAGATGGGCCAGGTGTTTGTGTCGGCCACTTAGGTCGCTTAGCTAAGCCATCCAGCGACCTTGGTGCACCTCTTTTTTTCTTTGCATCATGTGCTGTTTGGGGACTATTTTTTGAAGTGCCATCCTGTCTGACACTGCAGTGCCACTCCTAGATGGGCCAGGTGTTTGTGCCGTCCACTTGGGTCGCTTAGCTTAGTCATCCAGCGACCTCGGTGCAAATTTTAGGACTAAAAATAATATTGTGAGGTGTTCAGAATAGACTGGAAATGAGTGGAAATTATGGTTATTGAGGTTAATAATACTATGGGATCAAAATGACCCCCAAATTCTATGATTGAAGCTGTTTTTGAGGGTTTTTTGTAAAAAAACGCCCGAATCCAAAACACACCCGAATCCGACAAAAAATTTTCAGGGAGGTTTTGCCAAAACGCGTCCGAATCCAAAACACGGCCGCGGAACCGAATCCAAAACCAAAACACAAAACCCGAAAAATGTCCGGTGCACATTACTAGTATAAATGCATTACTAATGTGTGGCATTATGTGTATATGGTGCTCTACTATGTGGTGTTGCATATAGAAAGGGCACTACTGTGTCGTCTAATGTGAATAAAGAGCAATAAGGTGTGGTGTAATGTGAATAAGGAGCAATTCAGTGTGATGTAATGTGAATAAGGGGCTCTACTGTGAGGAGTAACGTTTATACGGTAAAGTGATACTACTGTGGGATGTAATATGAATTATGGACACTACCGCAAGATAAAATGTGAATAAAGTTGCAGTACTGTGTGGCGTAATTGGAATTGTTGTTACTATTGTGTGGCCATGCCCCTTCCCAGCAAGAAGATGCCCCTTTTTGGGCTGTGCGTCAAATGTGCGAGCTGTTCCTATTTAAAATATAGGGGGTACAAGGACTGCTATGGGTGAGGGGTGATGGTGCTGGGAAAGAGGTGCAAGGTCAGAGGCAGAATTAGCAGTGGTGCTAGGGGGCACCAGCCAAAATCTTGCCTAGGGCATCATATTGGTTAGGGCCGGCTCTGGCTTCTTCATTTTAAATTGAATTACAAATGTGAATATTTCTATACAATTAACATTGTTTACACAAAATAAATACATTTTGAAAAGTAGCTGAGGTAATTTGAAGCAAGCTTCTTAGTAACACTTGTACTTCCAAAGTGCTGCACAATAAAATATCTCCCAGCATAGCCACAATGTATGTCAGTTATAAGGATATATTTGTCCATTAAAGATGATTAATTATCCTTTCATGGTACAAGTATTCAACTCAGTATTTCCTCTATGTTGGTAAATCTCAGTGTGGTTAGTCGAAAATCCTTTATTAAACCTATTTAGGTTCTGCTGACAATGCTCAATTGTATTTTACTGCTTATTAATTATACACAATAATTAAAAATTCACAATATTTTATACACTTCTCTGGAGTGTATTCAAATATAAAGATATTTCTTGCAACAGAAGTTTATTTTTTACTATCCTGAAGCAGGCAAAAAAATAAACAATAGAAACGTAGAGTGTTTAGTATAAAAAGGTAACTGAAACTTTTATGTGTATCTTATGTATCACAGTAGACACTGAGTGACAGCCGGTATGACACAGTACGCCATCCAAGAATGTGCATGGTATGTGGAACATTATTTCCTAGGTTACGGAACAGGACAGAATGGCATTCCTCACCTGGCATCCGTACCCAGGGCCGGTTCTAAGAGTTGTGGCGCCCCGGGCAAAATATGGGGGCGTGGCTTCAATTGGGGGCGTGGTCACGACGCTGCAAGAAAATAAATAAATAAATAAAAATAATACTTACCATCCCCGTTCCTGATCCAGACCCCCTCCGCCGGCGGCACCGCTCTTCTCCCCTCTCTCTTCTCTTCGATCTATGGGAGAGACGTTATTACGTCTCTCCCATAGAACAGCATAGACACTAGAGGTCAATTATGACCCCTAGTGTCTGTGCCACTATGCTGTGCGGTGCGCGATGACGTCATCGCGCATCGCACAGCAAAGGTCCTCTACACGAAGGGAAACTAGACCGTAGCGTCTAGTTTCCCTTCATGGAGAGGACCTTTGCTGTGCGGTGCGCGATGACGTCATCGCGCACCGCACAACTAAGGTCCTCTCAATGAAGGGAAACTAGACGCTACGCGTCTGGTTCCCTTCAAAGCGGGGGGGGGGCACAGCAGGGCACTGCGGGGGGCACAGTGGCGGATCTTGCCCTGGTGCGGCGCCCTCCGGAAGGCGGCACCCCGGGCAAAAGTACCGCTTGCCCGTGGCAAGAACCGCCACTGTCCGTACCAACTGGGTTCCAGGACAATTTCCAGAGACCTGCACCACCATACAAAACTATCCTGTCTTGGTTGGAACTGTTCTAAGTAACAGGGTTCGTGGCTAATCACAATAAAGGGCAGACACCGCAGCACCACGAGCAATGTACTGTATGAGGATGGAAAAAGTTTCAGTTACCTTTTATTGGAACACCTTGTATAAAGTGAAACAACTCTGTATAAAGGAAATAGCAGGGGGAACGTTAAAAAAAGAACATAAAGGTTTACAGGGTACGTGCAACTGTTTTGTTATATTAGGAGAGATGTATAATCCGCAACCGCAACACTCCTCTGAAATTATGTAACCAAGTTTTCTGCCTTCTTCAGATGTAAAGGGACTCAGAATCCATTAAGTGTGCGTAGGAGAATGATAGGCATCTCATAGGATATAAATAATCCAAAGTTGTCATAGTTGAACTCATTTATTTATCTGACATTGGACTAGACGGGATTTCATAAAAGCAGAAAGCGTTTTCAATCATTTTGTTTTGTGACATGTACTACAAGTTGAGTCTCCCATATCTGTGACTCTGAAAATTGGAATATTTTAGGCCAGTCGTGACCCAATGTCATGATGTTACTACTAGTGCCATTGGCCAATGGCTGCTGGCGTGGGATTGACATTGCAGCCATTTCCCCACCAGCAATCAGTGGCGCCGAGGGGTAGGTAGGGGGGGGAGGGGGGGTGATAGGTACTAATTACCCGGACCTAGGCTGCAGGAGTATACCTGTGGTCAGCGCCATCTTTCCGGTGATATCTTCGGGAAGATAGTGCCGCACATTGAAAGCAAAGGCTCTGGCACTGTGCCAGCGACTTTGCTCTCTAGTGACCAGCGTCATCTTCCCAAATATCACTGGGAAGATGGTGCTGGTGTAGAGGACGGACCTGCTTCCTGATTAAGTAAGGTAGGAGGTGGGTGCCCTCCCCTATGCCTCACTGTGTTAAAAGGTAACACCCCCTCTCCCCCATGGAGTGCACAATTAGTTTAGTTTGTTAGATAATTCAATATTAACGGCAGCGTCATGTCCACTTTAAACCATGCTTCCTCTCCCTTACCGGAGTCCAGCGTGGCTACGTCCCTGCCGGCAAGGTTGTGTCTATGTTACCTACGTGCTCAGGACCTGGAAGTGACAAAATGAGAGGGCAGGAGAGAACTTCTGCCCTTACAGCTCCTAAATGTTTTGTTCGTTCTCCGTTCGTTTGGGGTAAAAAAAAAAATTCTATGCAGCATTGGACGCTCGCCACACTTTACTATTCCAAATAGATTGTGACATGGACCCAGGGTGTTATGGGAAAGGTCCTCTCCACGAAGGTAAACTAGACGCTACCCTGTCGGCAATGGCATGCTGGACCGCTGCGAGCACTTCCACTGAAGAACGCGCTACACATCCACTGCACATTAGAAGCCAACCAACAGCATCCCAGCAACGGAACATATGGTAAGTTAGGGAACGCTCAGACTGCAGCCAAGAAGGCACAAGCTGCGGGCCCCCTTCCTGCTAATAAAGCATCAAAATAATATAAACATTAAGGTTGTTTTTTTTCCTACCCCTCCTGCTTTTTACCCCTGTCTTGCTGTACCTCTCTCTCAACCTGAACCTCCTAAACACTTTTAAATCTCACTATCTTTGAACCGCCTTGTACAGCAGACTCCATTTTTAAAACTTTTTTTTTTCTTTCACCTCTTGGTTCCTTCTTTTAAAACCAAACTTTTTTTATTTTTTGCTCTTTATTTACACTTACCACATACTAGCGCTCGGTTTGCAGCACGATTGCTGCACACACTAAGTCATAAGAAATTAGCATATGGCCGAATGCACTAGAAATCACATGCAGATTTAGGGGCTCTGAAATGAGCCCGTTTCTGTGATTTGTAAAGAAGTGAAATGATCGCAAAAGCAATCATTTCACTTTTACTTGAGAAGCTGGGGCTGTTCTGTGCATGCATGTTCTGCTGACCATGGGGGTCATTCCGAGTTGATCGCACGCTGCAACTTTTTGCAGCCCGTGCGATCAACTAGACGCCGCCTATGGGGGAGTGGATTTTTGCATAGCAGCCCTGCTATGCAAAAAAAGTTTTGTGCAGAAGTAGACTAGGGTAAGAGTTACTCACCCTGTGCGATCACTTCAGCGTTGCAGGTCCCAGAATTGACGTCAGATATCCACCCTCGACATGCCTGCGTTCGGATCTCCATGCCCCGAAAATGGTGAGTGGACGCCCGGATCCGCCTTCCCCCTGTCAATCTTCTTGCGGTTGCCGCTGCGACCGCTTTCTTCGATGGAGCCATCGCTGCCTGGCGACGGCCATCGCCGGGCAACGATGCACCTGTGCAGTTCCGACCCGATCACACGGCTGCGAAGAAGCGCAGCGTGCGATCGGGTCGGAATGACCCCCTATGTGCGTCCCCAATGCAGAGGAGGATTCAGCTGTGACTGTCATTGGAAATGGTAATTCGGGAGATACTTAATATTTCTGGGTGTCCCCGAAAACAGGTGCTTTATTATTTGATAAACAGGCCCCATTATCTTATAGCTTCTTTGGACTATTGCAGTAATTACAAAGAGAAATTTACAGAACTGATTAAGTGCTGTAAGTATGTGACCTATAACTATTATTCAACAACTTTTATCAACATTTCAAATTTACATTTTTAAAATGTCAATGTATAAATCAAAGTCTCATATAACCACAAGCTGGAATTTTTTATTTTCAGAAGTCAACATTGGAGCGTCATTCCAGGAATATCACATCTATGGTCGTATGAGACTCATATGTTTATATACACAGGGGAAGTTTTTAGGGAAGGTACACCCAATTAGAGCCATAGAGACAAATTCAAATCCAGTTTCAACCTAGAAAGGATGAAAACCGAAAAGCGGGAGGAGAGAAACGTGGACGCTTGAGTGAAGTGTAACGTGCGATCCCAGTCTATCAACGTGTCCAATATAGAGCCATCAAGGGGTCTCCTAGCTTTGGAAGTCTACCGCAGATCAAATAAAGGGAGCAGTTCAGTAAGAGATTCTTAGATAAGACAACCACGGTATTAGGAGGAAGGCAAAACAATCACTAAGTTGGTGTAGAAAACATGCAAACTGTTAAAACTGGTGTAGCATTACTTTCCTCATAGCAATGAGGTCATGAGTTCAATTCTGTTATGGACAATCTGTGTGGGGTTTGTATGTTTCCCTGTGCTTGTGTGGACTTTTTCAGTTGCTCCAATTTTCTCAGACACTACAAAAACCATACTTTAGGTTAATTGGCTTACTAATAAATTAGCCCTAGTGTTTATGTTTGATAAGGAAAATAGATTTTAAACTAGAATGGGGCAAGGACAGATGTGAATGACTGAAATATTCTCTCTGTAAAGCACTGCGTAATATATGTGCACTATATAATAAGAATTTACTTACCGATAATTCTATTTCTTGGAGTCCGTAGTGGATGCTGGGGTTCCTGAAAGGACCATGGGGAATAGCGGCTCCGCAGGAGACAGGGCACAAAAAGTAAAGCTTTACGATCAGGTGGTGTGTACTGGCTCCTCCCCCTATGACCCTCCTCCAAGCCTCAGTTAGGTACTGTGCCCGGACGAGCGTACACAATAAGGAAGGATTTATGAATCCCGGGTAAGACTCATACCAGCCACACCAATCACACCGTACAACCTGTGATCTAAACCCAGTTAACAGTATGATAACAGCGGAGCCTCTGAAAAGATGGCTCACAACAATAATAACCCGATTTTTGTAACTATGTACAAGTAATGCAGATAATCCGCACTTGGGATGGGCGCCCAGCATCCACTACGGACTCCGAGAAATATAATTATCGGTAAGTAAATTCTTATTTTCTCTATCGTCCTAGTGGATGCTGGGGTTCCTGAAAGGACCATGGGGATTATACCAAAGCTCCCAAACGGGCGGGAGAGTGCGGATGACTCTGCAGCACCGAATGAGAGAACTCCAGGTCCTCCTTAGCCAGGGTATCAAATTTGTAGAATTTTACAAACGTGTTCTCCCCCGACCACGTAGCCGCTCGGCAGAGTTGTAATGCCGAGACCCCTCGGGCAGCCGCCCAAGAAGAACCCACCTTCCTTGTGGAGTGGGCTTTTACAGATTTTGGCTGTGGCAGGCCTGCCACAGAATGTGCAAGCTGAATCGTACTACAAATCCAGCGAGCAATAGTCTGCTTAGACGCAGGAGCGCCCAACTTGTTGGGAGCATATAGTATAAACAGCGAGTCAGATTTCCTGACTCCAGCTGTCCTTGAAATGTATATTTTTAAAGCTCTGACAACGTCCAACAACTTGGAGTCCTCCAAGTCGCTTGTAGCCGCAGGCACTACAATAGGTTGGTTCAGATGAAATGCTGACACCACCTTAGGGAGAAAATGCGGACGAGTCCGCAGTTCTGCCCTGTCCGAATGGAAAATCAGATATGGGCTTTTGTAAGATAAAGCTGCCAGTTCTGACACTCTCCTGGCCGAAGCCAGGGCTAGTAGCATGGTCACTTTCCATGTGAGATATTTCAAATCCACAGTTTTTAGTGGTTCAAACCAATGAGATTTGAGAAAGTCCAAAACAACATTGAGATCCCACGGTGCCACTGGAGGCACCACAGGGGGCTGTATATGCAGCACTCCCTTAACAAAAGTCTGGACTTCAGGAACTGAAGCCAATTCTTTTTGGAAGAAAATCGACAGGGCCGAAATTTGAACCTTAATAGATCCCAATTTGAGACCCATAGACAATCCTGATTGCAGGAAATGTAGGAATCGACCCAGTTGAAATTCCTCCGTCGGAGCACTCCGATCCTCGCACCACGCAACATATTTTCGCCAAATGTGGTGATAATGTTGCGCGGTTACTTCCTTCCTTGCTTTAATCAAAGTAGGAATGACTTCTTCCGGCATGCCTTTTTCCTTTAGGATCCGGCGTTCAACCGCCATGCCGTCAAACGCAGCCGCGGTAAGTCTTGAAACAGACAGGGACCCTGCTGAAGCAAGTCCCTTCTCAGAGGTAGAGGCCACGGATCTTCCGTGATCATCTCTTGAAGTTCCGGGTACCAAGTCCTTCTTGGCCAATCCGGAACCACTAGTATCGTTCTTACGCCTCTTTGCCGTATAATTCTCAATACTTTTGGTATGAGAGGCAGAGGAGGAAACACATACACCGACTGGTACACCCAAGGCGTTACCAGCGCGTCCACAGCTATTGCCTGCGGATCTCTTGACCTGGCGCAATACCTGTCCAGTTTTTTGTTGAGGCGAGACGCCATCATGTCCACCATTGGTCTTTCCCAACGGGTTACCAGCATGTGGAAAACTTCTGGATGAAGTCCCCACTCTCCCGGGTGAAGGTCGTGTCTGCTGAGGAAGTCTGCTTCCCAGTTGTCCACTCCCGGGATGAACACTGCTGACAGTGCTATCACATGATTCTCTGCCCAGCAAAGAATCCTTGCAGCTTCTGCCATTGCACTCCTGCTTCTTGTGCCGCCCTGTCTGTTCACATGGGCGACTGCCGTGATGTTGTCCGACTGGATCAACACCGGTTTTCCTTGAAGCAGAGGTTCTGCCTGGCTTAGAGCATTGTAGATTGCTCTTAGTTCCAGAATGTTTATGTGAAGAGACGTTTCCAGGCTCGACCACACGCCCTGGAAGTTTCTTCCTTGTGTGACTGCTCCCCAGCCTCTCAGGCTGGCGTCCGTGGTCACCAGGATCCAATCCTGTATGCCGAATCTGCGGCCCTCCAATAGATGAGCACTCTGCAACCACCACAGAAGAGATACCCTTGTCCTTGGAGACAGGGTTATCCGCTGGTGCATCTGAAGATGCGACCCTGACCATTTGTCCAACAGATCCCTCTGGAAAATTCTTGCGTGGAATCTGCCGAATGGAATTGCTTCGTAAGAAGCCACCATTTTTCCCAGGACTCTTGTGCATTGATGTACAGACACCTTTCCTGGTTTTAGGAGGTTCCTGACAAGCTCGGATAACTCCTTGGCTTTTTCCTCCGGGAGAAAAACCTTTTTCTGAACCGTGTCCAGAATCATCCCTAGGAACAGCAGACGTGTTGTCGGAATTAACTGGGATCTTGGAATATTCAGAATCCACCCGTGCTGTTTTAGCACTTCTTGAGACAGTGCTAATCCCATCTCTAGCTGTTCTCTGGACCTTGCCCTTATTAGGAGATCGTCCAAGTATGGGATAATTAATACGCCTTTTCTTCGAAGAAGAATCATCATCTCGGCCATTACCTTGGTAAAGACCCGAGGTGCCGTGGACAATCCGAACGGCAGCGTCTGAAACTGATAGTGACAGTTCTGTACGACGAACCTGAGGTACCCCTGGTGTGAGGGGTAAATTGGAACGTGGAGATACGCATCCTTGATGTCCAAGGATACCATAAAGTCCCCTTCTTCCAGGTTCGCTATCACTGCTCTGAGTGACTCCATCTTGAACTTGAACTTCTTTATGTACAGGTTCAAGGATTTCAGATTTAGAATAGGTCTTACCGAGCCATCCGGCTTCGGTACCACAAATAGAGTGGAATAATACCCCTTTCCTTGTTGTAAAAGGGGTACCTTGACTATCACCTGCTGAGAGTACAGCTTGTGAATGGCTTCCAAGACCGTCTCCCTGTCGGAGGGGGACGTTGGTAAAGCAGACTTCAGGAAACGGCGAGGTGGATCCGTCTCTAGTTCCAACCTGTACCCCTGAGATATTATCTGCAGGATCCAGGGATCTACCTGCGAGTGAGCCCACTGCGCGCTGAAATTCTTGAGACGACCCCCCACCGCCCCCGAGTCCGCTTGAGAAGCCCCAGCGTCATGCTGAGGCTTTTGTAGAAGCGGGGGAGGGCTTCTGTTCCTGGGAAGGAGCTGCCTGTTGCTGTCTCTTCCCCCTTCCTCTGCCTCGTGGCAGATATGAATATCCCTTTGCTCTCTTGTTTTTAAAGGAACGAAAGGGCTGCGGTTGAAAAGTCGGTGTCTTTTTCTGTTGGGGAGTGACTTGAGGTAAAAAGGTGGATTTCCCGGCTGTAGCCGTGGCCACCAAATCCGATAGACCGACACCAAATAACTCCTCCCCTTTATACGGCAAAACTTCCATATGCCGTTTTGAGTCCGCATCGCCTGACCACTGTCGCGTCCATAAACTTCTTCTGGCCGAAATGGACATAGCACTTACCCGTGATGCCAGTGTGCAGATATCCCTCTGTGCATCACGCATATAAAGAAATGCATCCTTTATTTGCTCTAAAGACAGTAAAACATTGTCCCTATCCAGGGTATCAATATTTTCAATCAGGGACTCTGACCAAGCTACCCCAGCACTGCACATCCAGGCTGTCGCTATAGCTGGTCGTAGTATAACACCTGTATGTGTGTATATACTTTTTTGGATATTTTTCATCCTTCTATCTGATGGATCTTTAAGTGCGGCCGTCTCAGGAGAGGGTAACGCCACTTGTTTTGATAAGCGTGTGAGCGCCTTGTCCACCCTAGGAGGTGTTTCCCAGCGCGCCCTAACCTCTGGCGGGAAAGGGTATAAAGCCAATAACTTCTTTGAAATTAGCATTTTTTTATCGGGGGCAACCCACGCTTCATCACACACCTCATTTAATTCATCTGATTCAGGAAAAACTATAGGTAGTTTTTTCACACCCCACATGATACCCTGTTTTGTGGTACCTGTAGTATCAGCAATATGTAACGCCTCCTTCATTGCCAAAATCATATAACGTGTGGCCCTACTAGAAAATACGGTTGATTCGTCACCGTCGCCACTGGAATCAGTGCCTGTGTCTGGGTCTGTGTCGACCGACTGAGGCAAAGGGCGTTTTACAGCCCATGACGGTGTTTGAGGCGCCTGGACAGGCACTAATTGATTGTCCGGCCGTCTCATGTCGTCAAACGACTGCTTTAGCGTGTTGACACTATCCCGTAATTCCATAAATAAAGGCATCCATTCTGGTGTCGACCCCCTAGGAGGTGACATCCCCATATTTGGCAATTGCTCCGCCTCCACACCAATATCGTCCTCATACATGTCGACACACACGTACCGACACACAGCAGACACACAGGGAATGCTCTTAACGAAGACAGGACCCCACTAGCCCTTTGGGGAGACAGAGGGAGAGTTTGCCAGCACACACCAAAAACGCTATATATGACAGGGATAGCCTTATAATAAGTGCTCCCTGTATAGCTGCTTTAATAATATAGTTTTGCCACAATTTTGCCCCCCCTCTCTTGTTTTACCCTGTTTCTGTAGTGCAGTGCAGGGGAGAGCCTGGGAGCCTTCCTGACCAGCGGAGCTGTGTGAGGAAAATGGCGCTGTGTGCTGAGGAGATAGGCCCCGCCCCTTTTTCGGCGGGCTCGTCTCCCGCTCTTTAGTGGATTCTGGCAGGGGTTAAATATCTCCATATAGCCCCCGGAGGCTATATGTGAGGTATTTTTAGCCAAAAAAGGTTTTCATTTGCCTCCCAGGGCGCCCCCCTCCCAGCGCCCTGCACCCTCAGTGACTGCCGTGTGAAGTGTGCTGAGAGGAAAATGGCGCACAGCTGCAGTGCTGTGCGCTACCTTAAGAAGACTGAGGAGTCTTCTGCCGCCGATTCTGGACCTCTTCTCGTTTCAGCATCTGCAAGGGGGCCGGCGGCGAGGCTCCGGTGACCATCCAGGCTGTACCTGTGATCGTCCCTCTGGAGCTAATGTCCAGTAGCCAAGAAGCCAATCCATCCTGCACGCAGGTGAGTTCACTTCTTCTCCCCTAAGTCCCTCGTTGCAGTGATCCTGTTGCCAGCAGGACTCACTGTAAAATAAAAAACCTAAGCTAAACTTTTCTAAGCAGCTCTTTAGGAGAGCCACCTAGATTGCACCCTTCTCGGCCGGGCACAAAAATCTAACTGAGGCTTGGAGGAGGGTCATAGGGGGAGGAGCCAGTACACACCACCTGATTGTAAAGCTTTACTTTTTGTGCCCTGTCTCCTGCGGAGCCGCTATTCCCCATGGTCCTTTCAGGAACCCCAGCATCCACTAGGACGATAGAGAAAACTATTAATAAAATAAATAACAATCAGTTTTGAGTGCAGATAAACCTCCAAACAGCTTAAGGGCCCTACACACTAACAGATTTTAATAAACGATATGAACGTTCTCGTTCATTAATGAGCGAGAATGCGTTAATATTATTTAGTGTGTAGGAACCAATGATGTACGATGCGCGGCCCCTTGCTCGTTCATCGTTGGTGCCCAGTCGCTTACGCATGCAGGCCAATATGGATGAGATTGTCCATATTAGCATGCGCTGCTATAGAGCCGGGTGACGGGGTCCCTGTCACTGCCCCACCGCCGCCGCGTCGCCCGTCGGTCGTATCCGCCGTCGGGCAGCTCGGCGGCGGATCGCCAAATGTGTAGACTGGAGCATTTTCTCCTAGGCATGTCTGGTACATTTACCTTATCAAGCAAAGGCTAGAGCTCTGCCATTGAATTTGTTTAGAATTGACAACATGATTATATAAGAAATACACCAAATAATCTTAGCTAAAAATATAATTTATACAGCCATAATTAGACCCAGTCACGAGACCTCATAATCAAATAAACTTTAAGTCAAGGATGCACCTCTCTGTAAATGCATTGCGTAATTACAGGCAGTTGTGTCTATGGGAATTTGAATACCTGGATAATTCAAAGAAGATTGGCAAGAATATTTAAATTATTCTTCAAGCTTAACAAGCAGGTCTTGGAGAATGCTGATAGCCAGAACTTTCGAACTAGAGGCATTTGGTTTGTAAAAAGAAGCTGCAGAATAATCATGCTGGATCTAGCAGAGTGCCGGAACGGTGGTCCTAGAGCTGTACAGAAACAACTACTGTCTTAGGGGTCTATTCATAAAGCAGTGAAAAGAGTTGAGAAACAGACCAGTGGAGAAGTTGCTCATGGCAACCAATCAGCATCTCCCTTACATTTTATAGCATGTACTTGATAAAAGCTTCCTTCAAGGCTGATTGGTTGTCATTATGGTGGCCAATCCCGGGATCGGGATTGGCGGGATCCCGGGATTTAGGCCCAAAAATGGCCGGGATTCAATGCCGGGATTGGAAGCTCCAATCCCAGGGATTGAGGGATCAGCGTTGAGCGTCCACAGGACGCTCAAATGCTGCCCGGCTTCCTCCTTCCGGGTCCCCAGCGCAGCGTGAGAGGTCACGCTGCGCTGTCAACTGCTGGTGGGAGCCGCCAGCAGCGTTCTCAGGATGTGCCCCTCCCGTCCGCACCCGGTATATGGGGAGTTATATGGGCGGGATGGGGTGAGGTGGCGGCCACCTAGGTAAAAGCCAATCCCGGGAATCCCGGGATTGGACATTTTTCAATCCCGATACCCGGGATTGAAAAAATGGCCCGGGATTGGCTTCCCTAGTTGTCATAGACAACTCTTACACTGGTCCTTTTCTCCACTCTTTTTCCACTGCTTCATGAATAGACCCCAAAAATCTACTCTGCAAACAGCTCTACAGCTAAAGCGAAAAATAATGGGTGACAGCGATGACAGAAAGCCATTGCTACAAAACCTAGCCGATGTAGTCTCGCGTAAATGAAGAAAGGCCTTGAGGAAAACACCAGAAACAAAAACTAAATTTAGATAACACAGAGGACATGTAACACCAATGAAGCCTGTCAAACGCCTTCTCTGCTTCCAGAGAAAGCAGTAAGGGAAGATATCTGTTTGCATGGAATATCAAGCACGCTTTAGCCCAAAAGCAATAGTCTGTCATTTGTGGACACCAGCATTTTGGTGATATTGACTCTAGATTTGAAAAAGCAAGTTGGTTTTGCCTTAAAACTAATTGGCGCTTAAATCTAGTGGCTATACCACAAAATCACGCTGGCGCCCGAAAATCACCGACTACTGTATATGATTAGGGCCCTTTGGGTGCTATCAATTGCTTATATTCCCAGAATGAAGCCCACCTGTACTTGATGAGTTCGTTTTCGATAAATTTAGAGAAATGGGGTTCAGTCTCTTGGCGATCAATTTAGCAGAGATTTTAATTTCCAAACTTCAGCATTTCTTTGGGAAAGGAAGTTAAGGTGCATAAACACGGTGCAATATAACCTTGCGATTTTGATTGTAGTCGGAAACTGACGTTTTGTCGGAAAGACGTCAGTTTCCCACTTTTTTAGGTCGGAAACTATTCCGACCTATTCAATCCCCCTGCTGTTTTTCCGACAAGTCGGCAGTTCCGACTTGTCGGAAAACATGTGGATTGGTGGACTAGCTGTGGATCCACGTGTTTTGGCGGATCCGGCGGCCAAATCAGACAACTTTTAGCCCCGTTTCAGACAATGTCAATCCAACTTTAAAGTGACGGCCAGCCGTGCAATGCCCTTGTACCTGTGCGGGATGGGGGGGGAAGGGTAGGGCCTGACATGTGGGCCGGACTAGCCCTGTGCTGGGCGTCCCCTCATATGTCTGAGTAACTGATCGTAGCCGTGCTAAATTTTGCATGGCTACGATCAGGTCTGAATTAAGCCCCATGTGTACACAGCTTGCGATACCGATGCGCGGTCCCGCGAGGTCAGTATCGCACGGTTAGACAATCTGCAGGCAAGTCAATTTTGACTATTTAGTACTAAAGTATTGTCACGATCCTGACTAAAATCATTTGGTGACTTACCCCTGCCATCTGTCCTGTAACCTGCATGTTTTCTGCTGGCTGGGATAAACAGCTCACCAGTATCATGAGTTCTCTGTGTGCTGAGCTCACTCTCTGCTAACGAGTGCAGCTGTAGTGATTAATCTTCTGTGTGAATTCAGAACTCAGTAAGTCTCTGCATGGTGTGCCTGCATAGCAATCATTGAGGATTCTCATGGAGTTCTATACTTCTGTGCCAGTATTCACATGTCCAATGGTTACCAGATATACCTTCCTGTGCCCTCAGGACCCGTGGCCATTATTGCCTGTCTATGCACACACCACGCCGGAGTTCCCTCCAAAACCAGCTATGGACGTCGCCATGACAGTTCCTGGTCAGCTGACCTTCCAGGTCCAATCCGTATTCACTTCTGCATCATATGAGCCGCTCATCCACTCAGCTGTAAGCACAGGGTATAAGTTCCAGGTCTCAAGCACTAGCAAGCTGTCAGTGCTTTGGTGTCTCTCAGCCTGGAGTGAGCTCCAGAATCTCCTGCTGGTAATAGACTTTGTGCAAGTTACCATTCCCCGCACTGCCTGACTCCCTGGATGATTTAAAGGCATACTTGCCTACCTGACCCTCTCCATGAGGGAGAAAATGCTCTGTTCCTGGACTTTACTGGTAATGTATGATTGCCATCACCTGTGGTGAGCTAGTTAATTGATAAGAAAGGTGTTTCACCACAGGTGATGGCAATCATACGTTACCAGGAAAGTCCAGGAACAGAGCATTTTCTCCCTCATGGAGAGGGTCAGGTAGGCAAGTATGTTTAAAGGGCCATCGCTGCCACTATATCCCAGCAGCTCCAGATTCACTGAAAGTCCTACAGTGAACCAGAGGGACTATCCTATATCCCTAGTGGCATTTGCAATTGTCATCTCATGCACTTCCTGACTTCGTGGATGATTTAAAGGGCCATCGCTGCCACTACATCCTGGCATCTCCAGACTCATTGGAAGTCCTCCAGTGAACCAGAGTGACAGTCCTATATCCCTAGCGGCCTTTGAGACTTTGCTGGTTCTTGCCAGATTCCAGTCCTCCGCTGCGCAAGGTAGCACACCATAGTATCCGGAAAACCTGCCACTGCTGTCTACACATTGCAGTATCCATTGTGCAGAACCACCACATCACAGCTACTGGGAAACCAGCAGTGCCGACACTGCACTGCACAGCATACGGAATCCCCATTGCGCTACCTCAGCTGCCCAGCATTTGGAAACCTGTGTTACCGACGTCCTCGGCTCCATCCACAAGTATTGCTGCTACAAGCTTCGCCGACGTCTTCGGCTTTGTGTTTAAGTATCGCTGACATCCTCACCTTCATCTTCAAGTACTGCTGTTGTCCTCGTCGACAGCCATCGCACTGGTTCCAGCCAGTGATCTGTGACTTTCCTGCATTGCTGATCCTCCCAGCATTCCGTCGACTCACTATTTCTTACGTAACTCTCCATTAGGTGACAACTCACTGCGCTCAAGACCAAATCCAGTGTCCAGTACTAGTCCGGGTTCACAATAACCTCAGGCCTGACAAGTATAGTCAAATTCGGCCACAGCCAAAATCGCACATAGCCAATATCGCAAGAACACAGTCACTATCGCACAGTCAAAATCACATAGTCAAAATCACATAGCCAAAATCTCACTATGTGTATGCACCTTAAGTACTGTGTATTTTATTTATTTGAACACTTTCCTCAAAACATTTTGTTACATGTTTTATATCTGCATTGAAACGTGTCATTCCTGTGGTCTAAACAAGTGAATCTTTCGGAAAATAACCTGAACACTTTGCCCATTTAGGCTTATTTTCTTCAATTAAACATTACCAGCAATCCCTACTTTATATTCTAAAGACAAATGCATCTCCATTAAATACTTAATGGAGTTTGATTGAGGCAAGCCCCAGCCAAAATACTAGTGATTTAAATTTGCAGTCAAATGAATACTAAACTCTGTAATTATCTTTCTATAGCCAAGAAGGAGAGGAGATCGAAGTTTACTTGCGAAATAATCATTTGATGAAGAACACAATTTCTGTAAGATATATAGGTATAACACAGTGCTATATAGATCATTTTCCCTTTGTCCAATATGCTGGTTACTAATTTGTCAGAATGTTCTACAAGGTCAGCGTGCAAAGTGCAGTTATGTTTCACGATTTCAGTACACACTCTTATTGATTAAAAAGTACAAATCTGATATTTCTTCCAGTATAAAAAATGCTAAAATAAAAGATCAAATACATTAACTTCTTTCAGGCATAGTTGATTTTAGGGCTGGGGAACTTTGCGATGGGCCTCAAGGTCAAAGGGGCAACCCTGAAAAAAAAATATTAATTTGCACAAAGATAAAACTATATTACATAGTTGCACTGTAGTTGATGAATGTATTTAATCACTACAATGAATTCATTTTAACTGGTGTAAGAGTCAAATATATTTCTATTAATTATTTAAAATGCCAGCGCTAAAATATGTTACGAACGCAAGGTGCATCTTATTACCATATACGATAAAAGTGCGCTGTACTTCGCAAACACTACATCCCTTAAGAGAAAACAAGTACATGCACACATTTATGAGTTCCAAAGCTCATTGATGTATATATTTGATATTAAAAGGATATGTATACAATATATCACATGTACAGTATATATATGGTATAGATTAACAATTACATAGGAAGCAAGAATCCATACAGTTACAGCCACAGCATACAATTACCCTATTTGCTCAATGCACCCTCAGCTCCATTTCCTCCATCTCTCCCTCTCTCAATGCTCACAGTAGTAGAAAAACAGCAAAACAGAACTTCTTGAGAGTCTGCAATCAGCTATACCCTGTGAATGTTGGAGTACATGTCTTCTGTTATTGGTCCAGGGGAGGGAACTTTCTCATTCATAATGAGTCATTGGTCAGTTCATATGCAAGCCTTGAAGAAGACATCAAAAGGGTTGGCCTCTGGTTTCCGCCCACACATGCTTCAAATGGAATGTTCTTTGTTCCAATAAGAGTGACTTCATATTCCTACATTTAATCATAACTACTCATTGCAATGTGATACAATCCAACCACAGGCACCAAACCAATCCACGCATTCCTCCGATCATTTTGACTCCAAGCACGACATGTCCATCTTGCTCCGCTCCAACAATACACATACATGATGTTATACTCCACTATATAATTTAAAACCTTATAATGTCTAGTGCTTGACATGTTTAATTTATGTGTGGTATGAAATATGTGTTGAATATATCCTTGTGGCTTGTCTGTGTGAATGCGTATGCTACCATATATTGCTGTGCTCGCTGCACGTATTCGCAAGCATAGCGACTCATAATGTGAGGTGTTTGTATGTTTTCTCTATGTAATATTTTTGACTGCGACACTGGCAACTTAAACTAATCTTTGAATGCCAGTAGAGCTTGCTTCTTTACCCTATTTCAATCCTCCTATATCTTAATCGTGGACCCATTTTTCAATTAAACCCTGTTTTAGAGTTGTTTGATTTCCCAAAGCAAAATATAAATCTGTGTAGCTCCATAATAGCTTATGCAGTGCACAGAACAAAGGTGGTCATTCCGAGTTGATCGCTCGCTAGCAGTTTTTAGCAGCCGTGCAAACGCTATGCCTCCGCCCACTGGGAGTGTATTTTAGCTTAGGAGAAGTGCTAACGTTTGTAACACAGAGCGGCTACAAAATAATTTTGTGCAGTTTCAGAGTAGCTTCAAACCTACTCAGCGCTTGCGATCACTTCAGACCATTCAGTTCCGGATTTGACGTCACAAACACGCCCTGCGTTCGCCCAGCCACGCCTGTGTTTTTCCTGGCATGCCTGCGTTTTTCCGAACACTCCCTGAAAACGGTCAGTTGACACCCACAAACGCCCACTTCATGTCAATCACTCTACGGCAGCCAGTGCAACTGAAAAGCTTCGCTAGACCCTATGTGAAACTACATCGTTCGTTGTAATAGTACGTCACACGTGCGCATTGCGCCACGTACGCATGCGCAGAAGTGACATTTTTTAGCCTCACCGCTGCACAGCGAACAACTCGGAATGACCACCAAAAACCCTTTCCACTACGCAGAAACCTATCTATTTCATTCTTTAAAGGGTAAGTATGCATTGTTCCTCAAACAGTGATAATACAGGTTGAGTATCCCTTATCCAAAATTCTAAATCACACATTTTTGGTTCCCCTACTGAGATAATGACACATATATAAGTATATTATATATTTATATAATATACCTATATAGATACACATAATATATATTATATATGTCATTATCTCAGTAGGGGACCACCCAAAAATTTGGGATTTTGGATAAGGGATACTCAACCTGTATATCCAAAATGGTAAACTGTATTTTGTAAGCATAATGCCTACACAGATCTATATATGGATAATTACACTACAATAATGTGTATCTATCCATTGTGTATAAAAAGGTACACTTACAATTATCTTCACATGCCCAGCGGCAACTACTGCATCATATGCTCAACTTCAGTGGGTTTGAAATCACTGGCAATAGCCTATTGAACTCCACTAGTTAAGGGTAAAGGTGGGCATATGACATTTTATTTTAATGTTAATTTATCATTTATTGCACAGTAAGTCAAGAGCGTACTAATGTGGTTTGTGATAGACTGATGGTAGCAGTAGAATATCTCTCAATCAGATTTATCCCCAAAAGACAGACAGTAAGAATAGTGATGTCACCGAGAGGAGATTATTTCTTTTCTTACAGAGGGGTTGGTATTGGGAGACCGGTGGCCGGGAACCCGGAGGTCAGTATACCGACTCTGGGATCCCGGCCGCAGAATGCCGGCGGAGGGGGTTGAGCACAACGAAACCCCTAGCGGGCTCGCTGCACTTGCCACAGGTTCTATTCCTACATAAGAGACACTACTGGGGGCACTGTGCATAAGAGGCACTACTGTGTAACGTAAAACATGTATCAGGGGTACTACCAAGTAGCTTAACGTGACTAAGGAACACTACTGTGTGTCGTAACGCCAACTAGGGGCACTACTGCGTGTCATAAAATGAATCAGAGGCAGTGGCGGATTAAGAGGGGGCGATTGGGGCGATCCCCCCAGGTAGCACACAGCCATCCTCGCTCCAGGCTCAGAACGACCGCCGTGCCGCAGTCCTTGTCCAGGAGCACAGCTGACATCTGCCACTGCTAAACCCTGTACTGCTACCCATCAGTGCCCAGGACCCGGCATTCTGCTGCTGCCATGGTGAGTCTGAGGATATAGGACCAGCTGCAGACGGGCTGCTCCGAGGTAGACTGATATGTTCCCTCTATAGATGAGTTCAGTATATGCCGCACTGCAGACCTTACCCTGACCTGTTCTTCTTATCATGTACTGCTAGACCATAGCACAGCTGTTGTAGGCACCTAAGGTGTTTTTATACTAAAACTATTAAATACTTAAATATCCCCAGGGTCCTGGGTCTATATAGATGCTATTAAGAAAAAGAACTGCTGTATGATTTGTTAGGAATGTGTAACTTTTTATGACTACAGCACCTAAGCTGCAAAGTGCTAAGACTGGTAATACAGATGTGCAGTTACTTATGTGCAGCTACTGCACTGATTGTGACCTAGTATTCATTGACTGATGGTTCCAGGGCTACATTTTGTATGGAGCATCAGTGGCGCACCCAGGGGGGTTTCCAAGCACCCAGAAACCGCCCTCCACCAAAAAAAAAAAATTATATATTTTTTGGCTGCATGAGTATTATTAATGGCTGTCTAGCATCCTCTGCAGCCTGCGGTCTTCCTGGTGGCACTTGTAAGTGCTTAATAAAAGTTTACTTTATTTTAATTATAGTACATATATATCCATGTGCAATTTGTGCATACATATATACACATGTATATACATACATACATATAAACACACACACATATGATATGATATATATACACGCGTATATATATATGTGTACTGTATGTGTGTGTGTATATATATATATATATATATATATATATATATGCATGTTTAATATGCTATGTGTATATGTATATAAATATATACATAGGTGTATATACGGTATATATATGTGTAGATAGAGATAGATAGATAGATACACACACACACACACACACACACAGACACACTAGTTTTTACGGACCCAGCATATACTGGGTCACCTCAGCCCCCACCCCGTGCTTGGCTCCACCCAGTTCTGGAAACCCCCCCATGCAAATCCTGCGTTTGCCACTGAGCATATGTTTAAGCTAAACGCTGGACATTACACAGGGTTGCCGACTTCTGGGCTGCTCTCTCCGGGAGAGAGCAGCCCGTCGGCTCAGCAGGGGGGAGGAAGGGGGGGGGGGGGGGGGCTGAGGTGACGTGCAGGTGCGGGCCAGAGGCGTAACGGGGGCGGGGCAGAGGCGGAATGGGGCGGGGCTTCCGGGCAGCGTCATTTAAGCCACGCCCCCACTGTGTAATGCCGCGATTACCGGCATTATACAGCAGGGGGCGTGGTTACGATGACGCGATTCAACAAGAATCGCGTCATCACCTGCCCGGACCGCCCACTTTACTCGTTAAGTGGGCGGCGGGCAGGGGGTGACCCCCGTAAATCAGGAGACTTGCCTGCTCTTCCGGGGGGCCGGGAGGGTCACCCGTTTTTCGGGAGCCTCCGGGCCATTCCGGGAGGGTAGGCAAGTATGACATTACACTGTCTGTCTGCCCCTTCCCTTCCGAATGTAAGCTCTCACGAGCAGGCCCTCTCCCCTCAAGTGCTTTCTCTCTTTTAGACCATTTCTACTCCATACTCCCTACAACAGCACCAAGCCCTCAGTTTCAGCCACCCTGATGCTTATTTCTGTGTCCTGTTTCCTGATATAGCAATGTGTGTATGCCTTGTACTGATGCTACATTGCCTTGTACTGTAAATCATTGTTTTCTTGTCTTGCTCATTGTTTATGTACTTTGGGGGTAATTCCAAGTTAATCGCAGCAGGATTTTTGATAGCAATTGGGCAAAACCATGTGCACTGCAGGGGAGGCAGATATAACATGTGCAGAAAGAATTAGATTTGGGAGGGTTATTTTATTTCTGTGCAGGGTAAATACTGGCTGCTTTATTTTTACACTGCAAATTAGATTGCAGATTGAACACACCACACCCAAATCTAACTCTCTCTGCACATGTTAAATCTGCCTCCCC
Source organism: Pseudophryne corroboree (assembly GCF_028390025.1). Classification (NCBI taxonomy): domain Eukaryota; kingdom Metazoa; phylum Chordata; class Amphibia; order Anura; family Myobatrachidae; genus Pseudophryne; species Pseudophryne corroboree. Next base: position 697,818,533 of record NC_086448.1, on the reverse strand, counting down.
TGCAGTGCACATGGGCCCTCATTCCGAGTTGTTCGCTCGGTATTTTTCATCGCATCGCAGTGAAAATCCGCTTAGTACGCATGCGCAATGTTCGCACTGCGACTGCGCCAAGTAACTTTACTATGAAGAAAGTATTTTTACTCACGGCTTTTTCTTCGCTCCGGCGATCGTAATGTGATTGACAGGAAATGGGTGTTACTGGGCGGATACACGGCGTTTCAGGGGCGTGTGGCTGAAAACGCTACCGTTTCCGGAAAAAACGCAGGAGTGGCCGGGGAAACGGTGGGAGTGCCTGGGCGAACGCTGGGTGTGTTTGTGACGTCAACCAGGAACGACAAGCACTGAAATGATCGCACAGGCAGAGTAAGTCTGGAGCTACTCTGAAACTGCTAACTCGTTTGTAATCGCAATATTGCGCGTACGTCGGTCGCAATTTTAAGAAGCTAAGATTCACTCCCAGTAGGCGGCGGCTTAGCGTGTGTAACTCTGCTACATTCGCCTTGCGAGCGAACAACTCGGAATGAGGGCCATGGGCCCTCATTCCGAGTTGTTCGCTCGGTATTTTTCATCGCATCGCAGTGAAAATCCGCTTAGTACGCATGCGCAATGTTCGCACTGCGACTGCGCCAAGTAACTTTACTATGAAGAAAGTATTTTTACTCACGGCTTTTTCTTCGCTCCGGCGATCGTAATGTGATTGACAGGAAATGGGTGTTACTGGGCGGATACACGGCGTTTCAGGGGCGTGTGGCTGAAAACGCTACCGTTTCCGGAAAAAACGCAGGAGTGGCCGGGGAAACGGTGGGAGTGCCTGGGCGAACGCTGGGTGTGTTTGTGACGTCAACCAGGAACGACAAGCACTGAAATGATCGCACAGGCAGAGTAAGTCTGGAGCTACTCTGAAACTGCTAACTCGTTTGTAATCGCAATATTGCGCGTACGTCGGTCGCAATTTTAAGAAGCTAAGATTCACTCCCAGTAGGCGGCGGCTTAGCGTGTGTAACTCTGCTACATTCGCCTTGCGAGCGAACAACTCGGAATGAGGGCCATGGTTTTGCCCAATTGCTATCAAAAATCCTGCTGCGATCAACTTGGAATTACCCCCTTTGGGAGTTATTCTGAGTTGATCGCAGCAGCAAGTTTGTTAGCAATTGGGCAAAACCATCTGCACTGCAGGGGGGGCAGATATAACATTTGCAGAGAGAGATTTGGGTGGGTTATATTGTTTCTGTGCAGGGTAAATACTGGCTGCTTTATTTTTACACTGCAATTTAGATTTCAGTTTGAATACACCACACCCAAATCTAACTCTCTCTGCACATGTTATACCTGCAGTGCACATGGGGGGTCATTCCGAGTTGTTCGTTCGTTGCCGATTTTCGCTAAGCTGCGATTTGTTGCTAATTGCGCATGCGCAAGGCACGCAGGGCGCATGCGCTTAGTTATTTAAAAACTTAGCAGGTTTGCTGTGGATCCTGCGGCACTTTTCAGTCGCACTGCTGATCGGTGAATGATTGACAGGAAAGGGGCGTTTCTGGGTGGTAACTGAGCGTTTTCCGGGAGTGTGCTAAAAATTGCAGGCGTGTCAGGGAAAAACGCGGGAGTGTCTGGAGAAACAGGGGAGTGGCTAGCCGAACGCAGGGCGTGTTTGTGACGTCAAACCAGGAACTAAACGGACTGAGCTAATCACTATCTGTGAGTAGGTCCGGAGCTACTCAGAAACTGCAAGGAAATGCTTAATAGCAGAATTGCTAATCTTTCGTTAGCAATTCTGCAATGCTAAGATACACTCGCAGATGGCGGCGGCCTAGCGTGTGCAATGCTGCTAAAAGCAGCTAGCGAGCGAACAATTCGGAATGAGGGCCATGGTTTTTCCCAACTGCTAACAAATTTGCTGCTGCGATCAACTCAGAATTAGGCCCTTTGTTAGGTGTTGCAGAACCCTTGTGGCGCCATATAAATAAAAGATAATAATACATAATGATAATAATTATTATGCTGAAAGTACATTTATTTTGCAAGCACTCTCTATTTTATGGGATTGTATTGCTGAGTGATAATGCTATGAGAAGCTTCCTATTCTTGCTCATCATTTTGCAGCAGGTGACACTGTTCCATTGACAATAGTCCAGGTATTCAGTTATCCAGCTAATTTAACAGTACATGGCAGCATATCGAAAGGTTGAAGACAGCTTTTCCAAGTCAAAGAATTCTTGAGATCAGTTCTCAGTATACTTAGGGCTAAAACAAACTACCCGGCTTTTGCCGGCCGGGAAAAAGCCGGACGGCTTTTTCCCGTGCCGGCATTGTAGTTAACAGTGTGAGGGCTAGGGTCCCTTCACACTGCACGGCCCCGGCCCGGCTGCCGGGTTGCAGCCGGGTCTCACCACTGGAAGGTCCGGCTGCCGGGCGGGCGCCGGGCCGTCTTTGCAGCCAGTAAACCATGTGTGTGAAGGGGAGCTTTCACACACAACGGGTTTTTTCCAAGCCGTGTCTGATGCTGCGCATGCGCACAGCATCACACACGGCTCAAAGCCGTCCTGTGTGACAGACTCTGCCGGTTTCTCCCGGATGGCAAAAAGCCGGACAAAGTTTGTCCGGCTTTTTGCCATCCGGGAGAAACCGGCCAGTGTGTTACAGCCCTTAGCAACTCTGGGCTGTTGAAATTCTGCAGTCACTGGGAACATTAAAAATAGCAATATGATAGGCACCTTGTCACAATCACTAATATATTCAAATAGTTACTATTATATTTGATATATTGGAAAGTTACCGTTCTCTACATTGGCATGTAATGACAATTGGTCTTAACTTTGAGGGTCAGTTTGTTCCCATGTGACGGGTGGATTACGGAGAGAGGAGGAGTCGGGACTAAAGAGGGGAGGAGTCGGGACTAAACAGTAAACCACCCCCTCCCCAATAGAAAAGTGTAGATGCGACACTGATTAGAGGCTCTACTCTGTGTCGTAATGTGAATAATGTCAGCGTCCGGAGTCTTACCGGTACGCTGGGGCCGTGGGGCTGGCTTCCTTGGCGATGTGCGGGCAGCGGCGGAGGTGGGCTGCTGCGCCGGATCCGTGGGCAGCAGTAGCGGCGGTAAGGGGGTCCGCTCGTGGCGGCGGGTCGCCGCTACAGCGGGTCGCTCTTGCTGAGCTGTTGCTAGGAGACATGGGGCAGTGAGCATTGTGGCTTTGCAAAAAAGGTCTGCATTACTGGGCGCCGCCATGTTGGAGACCAAGTTTCAAGCATAGTTCCTGTTTCCTGTTCCTTCCAGCCAATCCAGGGGAAGCTCTCCCTATAAAAGGGGGCTGGTTTAGGACAGGGATGCCAGTGCTTCAAGTTACAACCCTGTTGTAGGTGCTTTAGCCTGTGCTCCCAGGATTCCTGCTGTATTCTGGTTCCTCCTGATCCTGCTTGGTCGGTTCTCTGTTGCTGCTGCAGCCCTGCCGTCTCTAGCCTGTTACTGCCTGTGGAAGCGCTCCTGGAAAACCCGGTCCAGTAAGACTCTTTGGGCACAGTCGGCCCCGGGTCTTCTGCCTCGTCTTTCAAGCCACACTCCACAGATCTCCTTCACCAGCCACGCCTTTGTACCACCGACCACAGTCTGCAGATTAGTATCTTCAGCCTCGTTTAACAAACCACAGTCCTTGTCTCCAGCCATGTCTTCAACCACCATCCACAGTTATACAGTTCATCATCTACAGTCTTGTCTTTCAAGTCACAGTCCACAGTTCTTCGCCCCCTGCCACATTTTTAACCATCGTGCTCCAGCCTCGGTCCTCTACCTCAGCCCTGTACATAATAAATACTTTCCATTGACTCTCAAACCCCACCTACGTTCCTCATTGCTCCGTGTCCCATGCGAAGGAACTATATCCAGCCCCCTCATCTGGTTCATTCACAGCCTGCTACCTCCTCGGGCAAACCTCAGCTGCCGGATCCTCAAACTTTGCTAAACGTGACAAATAAGGTACACTATTATGTGGTGCAATATAAAGCAGGGGCACTATGTGTGGTGTAATGTGAATAAGATTTTGCTACTTGTGGCGTAATTTGAATTAGGGGTACTATTGCCTGGTCACTCCCTTTCATGGTAAGACCACACCCTTTTTGCAGCATGCGCCAAAGTAGTGCTCTGTCCCTTCGTTAATGTATAATTTGCAGTGGGGTACCGAACATCCTAGCACCGGCCTTGATGGGAACCTAAATCCATCAAGCTCCGAAAATACAAAAATGTTAGTAGTTTGACTGCGGGAACCTTCACAATCTTCAGATAGTGTTTGTTCTTGCACTCCGCTCCTTCCCCAGTCCCCTTTCCCTCCGCTCTGCTCAGCTCCTTCCACTGGACTCACGCATGGGCAGTAACACTGCCAAGACAGACTCAGCAGTGCTACATTTTATAGCTACTAAAGTCAGGGCCGGCTCCAGGCCTACTAGCACCCCGAGCGAGAAAATTTAGAAGCGCGCGTTCCTGGAAAAGTGGGCATGGCCTCGCAACTTCATATTATCAAACTATAAATAAATATCTTTTCACACCCCTTCTACACTCACAATTAGCAGCCTTACACATAACAGCCACAGTAGTGTTCCTTACACATAATGTCTCCAGTATAGTGCCAGATACACATAAAGACCCCAGTAGTGCAGTGCCAGATAGACACGACATGCCCCCCAGCAGTGCCAGATAGACACGACATGCCCCCCAGCAGTGCCAGATAGACACGACATGCCCCCCAGCAGTGCCAGATAGACACGACATGCCCCCCAGCAGTGCCAGATAGACACGACATGCCCCCCAGCACTGCCAGATAGACACGACATGCCCCCCAGCACTGCCAGATAGACACGACATGCCCCTCAGCAGTGCCAGATAGACACGACATGCCCCCCAGCAGTGCCAGATACACATGATATGCCCCGCAGCAGTGCCAGATACACATGATATGCCCCCAAGAAGTGCCAGATACACATGTCCCTACAGTGCCAGATACATATATGCCCCACACAGGGCCAGATATAACCTCAATGCCAGATACAGATGTCCCCACAGTGCAAGATATAACCCCAATGCCAGATACACATGTCCCCATAGTGCCAGATATGCCCCCAGTGCCAGATACACATGTCCACACAGTGCAAGATACAAATGCCCCCACAGTGCAAGATACAAATGTCCCCACAGTGCAAGATACAAATGTCCCCACAGTGCAAGATACAAATGTCCCCACAGTGCAAGATTTAACCTCAATGCCAGATACACATGTCCCCACAGTGCAAGATTTAACCTCAATGCCAGATACACATGTCCCCACAGTGCAAGATATGCCCCCAATGCCAGATACACATGTCCCCACAGTGCAAGATATGCCCCCAATGCCAGATACACATGTCCCCACAGTGCAAGATATGCCCCCAGTGCCAGATACACATGTCCCCATAGTGTCAGATATGCTCCCAGTGCCAGATACACGTGTCCCCACAGTGCAAGATATAACCCCAATGCCAGATACAGATGTCCCCACAGTGCAAGATATAACCCCAATGCCAGATACACATGTCCCCATAGTGCAAGATATAACCTCAATGCCAGATACACATGTCCCCATAGTGCCAGATATGCTCCCAGTGCCAGATACACGTGTCCCCATAGTGTCAGATATGCTCCCAGTGCCAGATACACGTGTCCCCACAGTGCAAGATATAACCCCAATGCCAGATACACATGTCCCCATAGTGCCAGATATGCCCCCAATGCCAGATACAGATGTCCCCACAGTGCAAGATATAACCTCAATGCCAGATACACATGTCCCCATAGTGTCAGATATGCTCCCAGTGCCAGATACACGTGTCCCCACAGTGCAAGATATAACCCCAATGCCAGATACACATGTCCCCATAGTGCCAGATATGCCCCCAATGCCAGATACAGATGTCCCCACAGTGCAAGATATAACCTCAATGCCAGATACACATGTCCCCATAGTGTCAGATATGCTCCCAGTGCCAGATACACGTGTCCCCATAGTGCCAGATATGCCCCCAATGCCAGATACACGTGTCCCCATAGTGCCAGATATGCCCCCAATGCCAGATACACGTGTCCCCATAGTGCCAGATATGCTCCCAGTGCCAGATACACGTGTCCCCATAGTGCCAGATATGCTCCCAGTGCCAGATACACGTGTCCCCATAGTGCCAGATATGCCCCCAATGCCAGATACACGTGTCCCCATAGTGCCAGATATGCCCCCAATGCCAGATACACGTGTCCCCATAGTGCCAGATATGCTCCCAGTGCCAGATACACGTATCATTACACAGTGCCAGATATCCCCGCCAACCCGCTCCGTGCTGCTCACTGCGCGTCTGTTGTTGTGAAGGGTGGCGAGGCTGAGGCTGCTGCTGCTGCTCCTGTATGTGAGGGCAGGGAGGAGAGCGCAGCATGTGCCTCTCCTAGCCCTCAGTCTCCAGCGGCGGTGTTTAGCTTCAACTAGGCACCGGTCCGCAAGCCAATCAAAGCTCGCTGTCCAGCATCCAATCAGGAGCCTCAGCTGCCGGACCGCGACCTCTGATTGGCTCATGGGCCGGCGCCGGTTAGCGGGGAGCGGAATTTACACAGGGCTGTGCATGTCGTGCACGTCTCTGCTAGGAGACGGACACTGCAGTGCTGCTGCTGTAGGGACGGCTCCAGGCTCCAATATGGTGGCCAGAGCTAGCGGCGCCCATAAAGTGCAGCGACCTGTTCGGCCGCTCTATTGGAACGTGTCTGGAGCCAGCCCTGACTAAAGTAACAGTGAAAGGATTTGCAGGAACAGCTGATCTTTAGATCAGCTGTCCTCGCACCGGAATTGCTCCTGCGCTCACAACGAGTTAGATAATTAATTAACATAATGTAAGATACACCTATCTGTAATAACAAAGCAGAGAAGAGCTGCGGGCTGCAAGTGACGGATCAGAGGGCCGCATGTTGTATAAGACGTAGTAGAAAAGTGAAATTATGCTTACCGCATTTCGGAAAGGATACATTTTATGAAACTCTCATGATGTATTTTAAAAGTTTGAATGCTACTGACTATTTTAGATTTAAAAATAAAATAAACCAAAATTAGTTTTCTTTAGTGGAATTATTAAATATTTTGTACTTATAGGCTGGCTGCCTTTCTGAAAATCGCACTTGGGTAATGACAACAATAAATAAATAATTTTCATCAGCTGAATATATAGTAACACCATTAACGTCCTGTTAACTTTACCTAACACTATTTACAGAATTGGCCAACACCACATAAAATGTTTTAACCTCAGGGCTACTGAGTTTCTGATGATAGAGGTTGTTTTAGAAAAACACACACACACACACACACACACACACACACACACACACACACACACAGAGAAAGTTGCTGATAATCACTGCCTGCAGCATGGAATTAATTGTCATCCCTACTGCCTAAAATAATCTGTAATCTCTGAACCTTCATATTCATAGATAAGATAGCCAGATAGATATAAGCACCTTTTGTTTAGTCTATTGCAGAGTAATGTGTATGAAATGCATGCATGAAAACATAACAATTGGATGGCAGTGATAAGAATTATTTATTCATTATTTATAAACACATATTTTACACAATAACTTTGTCTCCACCGCAACTCCAGGTCTTGTAAATCACTTTCAGCTTTTAACAAAGTAAATAAATGGATGGCAAATAGAACAAATATAAGTCAATGGCCTGTTTCCACCACTGCTTGTAAAACATCAAACATACACCACCATAATAATACACTGCACTGGCAGAAGCCTCATGTGTGAAAAACACCTTAAAAATGCAACACTAAAGCAGGTGCTATTTTTAACTATCCCTTTTCCCAGCCCATGTGACTGATACTGTCCTCAAATGCAACTGCATACTGCCTACTAGGCATATATAAGTCTGGAGTGTGGATGGGGGTACAATCGGCTTAGCGGTTATTGAAAAAAAGAATTCACAGACAATCTTACATAAATGTACTGACAGCTATAATTCCTTTTGGCACATTATTATGTTAGATATTAGGTTTTTGAGCTGCACATACAACAAACAATACTCACTAAAAGTCAGGGCTGACGCTACCATTAGGGCTGTTTCACACGCTCCGGTTAGTGCCGGCCACAAAATACCAAAGTTTGTCCGGCTTTTTGCCATCCGGTGAAAACCGGAGTGTATGAAACAGCTTTAGGCAGCTGCCTATGGGCGCCAGCCACTAGAGGACGCTGCTGAGTCCAGCCACAAAAAAGAAGAAGGATGTCTCTTTCAGTAGTGGCAAGCCTTAGGATCTCCCTGAGCCCCCGATCCTGCACGCTCACCAGTGAGACTGCTAGATTTGAATTAGCAGCAGTGGTGGCCGCTCCTCTCTCCTGCAGTCCTCTGCTTCCCTCCAGGTGCTGCCATACTGTCACTCACATAAGCTCTGCCCCTAAACAACAGGAGGAGCAGCTGCTGCTGAATGGGGCTAGTAAGTTGTGTCTGTTAAGGGGGGGTACTCACGGGAGAGATGTGTGCTGAGCGATCTTAACACAGACCGCTCAGCACACATCTCTCACCCCGCTCAGCACAGCGCGATGTGCTGAGCGAGGGGGAAAGCCGACGGGGGGCCGCTCACTTCACACAACGGTGAAGTGAGCGACTCGCTAGATTGAGCCTGCATGCAGGCTCAATCTAGCATCGGCGATAGCGATGTGCGGGGCCACGCATCGCTATCGCTGGAGGGCATACACACGGCAGATCCGTGCTTAAAATCTAAGCAATCTAGCAAGATTGCTTAGATTTTAAGCACGGATCTCTCTGTGTGTACCCCCCTTTATGCTCTTTTGATCAGGAGAAAGCATTAATGGGTGTGTGGGTATGTGTGTAGGAGGTGGGGGGCTTGTGTGTGTTCATGAGTGCTGATAGAGTTAGTGTGTGTTTTGAGGGGGGTAGTGTGTGTGTTTGTGCATGTGTGTGTGGGGGGTAGATTTTTTATGTACTGGTAGGATGTGTTTGTGCGTGTGTGGGGAGGGGTGGTTTAATGAGTGCTGGCAGGGTGTGTGTGTTGTGGTGGATTTATTGTGTGCTGACGGTGAGTGTGTGGGGAGGGGTGGTTTAATGAGTGCTGGCAGGGTGTGTATGTTGTGGTGGATTTATTGTGTGCTGACAGGGTGACTGGGTGGGGAGGGGTGGTTTAATGAGTGCTGGCAGGGTGTGTGTGTTGTGGTGGATTTATTGTGTGCTGACAGGGTGACTGTGTGGGGAGGGGTGGTTTAATGAGTGCTGGAAAGGTGAGTGTGTCTGTCGCGGGTTGGATTTATTCAGTGCTGACAGTGAGTGTGCGTGGGGTGTTTTACTGAGTGCTGGCAGGGTTTGTGCGTGTGTTTTAATGAGTGCTGGCAGGGTGTGTATGTTGTGGTGGATTTATTGTGTGCTGACAGGGTGACTGGGTGGGGAGGGGTGGTTTAATGAGTGCTGGCAGGGTGTGTGTGTTGTGGTGGATTTATTGTGTGCTGACAGGGTGACTGTGTGGGGAGGGGTGGTTTAATGAGTGCTGGAAAGGTGAGTGTGTCTGTCGCGGGTTGGATTTATTCAGTGCTGACAGTGAGTGTGCGTGGGGTGTTTTACTGAGTGCTGGCAGGGTTTGTGCGTGTGTTTTAATGAGTGCTGGCAGGGTGTGTGTGTTGTGGTGGATTTATTGTGTGCTGACAGGGTGAGTGTGTGGGGAGGGGTGGTTTAATGAGTGCTGGCAGGGTGTGTGTGTGTTGTGGTGGATTTATTGTGTGCTGACAGGGTGACTGTGTGGGGAGGGGTGGTTTAATGAGTGCTGGGAAGGTGAGTGTGTCTGTCGCGGGTTGGATTTATTCAGTGCTGACAGTGAGTGTGCGTGGGGTGTTTTACTGAGTGCTGGCAGGGTTTGTGGGTGTGTTTTAATGAGTGCTGGCAATGTGTGTGTGGGTTAATGAGTCCAGAAAGAGGTAGCGTGTGAAGGAGGGGAATTAATGGATGGTTGTGCATTAGGGCACAAATGTGTAGCATAAATATGTTTTGGGGGTATTGTATGGCATAATTCACACTATGTGGCACACAATAAATTTGGGGCATAGCTGTTTGGCATGTTATATATTGGGAGCACAAATGCGTGGCATATTATGAATTGGAGGGAGCAGGGGCAGTGGGTGAAATGTTGCCCATAAACCTTGCACCAGCCATGAAGGTAGTGTTAATAGAAGGATACAAATTGCACATAATGGGGCTGGCTCAAAGTAAGGAACTTAACAAAAAAAAAAAAAAAAAAAAGTATTTTTGTTACAGCCATATTGCAGAGGTTCTCAAACGCGGTCCTCAAGGCACCCCAGTGGTGTCCAGGTTTTAAGCATATTTGTGCTTGGCTACAGGTGATTTAAGGGGGGTACTCACGTAGCGATCGCTGCTTAAAATCTAAGTAATCTGACTAGTTTGCTCAGATTTTAAGCAGCGATCACTCCGTGTGTACCCCTCACAGCGTTAGCGATGCGCAGCTCCGCGCATCGCTGTCACTGGTGCTAGATTGGCCCGCTGGGTGAAATGAGCGCCCCCCGTCTCCCCCCACACGCTCAGCACACATCGCGCTGTGCTAAGCGGGGGGAGAGATGTGTGCTGAGCGGTTCGCTCAGCACACATCTCTCCCTAGATCTGCCCGTGAATACGGGCCTTTAGGGCCTATTTCAGATCTCAGATCTGATCGCAGCAGCAAATTTGTTAGCCAATGGGCAAAACCATGTGCACTGCAGGGGGGGGGCGGCAGATATAACATGTGCAGGGGGAGTTAAGGGGGATACACACTAGAGAGATGTGTGCTGAGCGATCTATCAGTGACCGCTCAGTACACATCTCTCCCCGCGCTCAGCACTCAGCGCAATGTGTGCTGAGCGAGGGGGGGGGGGGGGGTAGATGGGGGGCTGCTCACTTCACACATGCAGGCAGGCTCAATCTAGCACTTCACTTCTGCATGCAGGCTCAATCTAGCACCGGCGATAGCATCTGGGGGGCATACACACAAGAGATCCCTGCTTAAAATCTAAGCAATCTGGTCAGATTGCATCGATTTTAAGCAGGGATCTCTCCGTGTGTACCCCCCTTTAGATTTGGGTGGGGTGTGTTCAAACTGAAATCTAAATTGCAGTGTAAAAATAAAGCAGCCAGTATTTACCCTGCACAGAAACAAAATAACCCACCCAAATCTACCTCTCTCTGCACATGTAACATCTGCCATCTCCCCCCCCCCCCCCCCCCCCCCCCAGCTTCCCTGCAGCGCACATGGCTGAGATCAGGTCTGAATCAGGCTCTCAATTAGCACCTCAGTGAATTTGATTTAACAATCTGTGCTGAGCCATGGATATACCTAAAGCCTGGACCGCATTTGAGAACCTCTGCCAAATTGCTTATACATCAGGGAACTATTGGGGTAATTCTCAGTTTTGGGGATGACATTTTCGGGTCATTGGAAAAATCAGACATATTGATTCATCATTTCAGACCAAAAATGATCAGAATCAGTGAGTCTGGGATTTTTAACATGTAGGATTTTCCATCGGTAGAACGTCGAATTGGGTTCTGCATATAGCCCACAAATAATGGACATCTTTATTTTTAAAAAGCAACTCAGATTTTAGCCAGGACATGCCCCTCATAACTTTAACGAGTTGATTCAGTTATACTCGCTGTGTAGGTTAAGTTAGGTAGACACTATACAATTATTGGCCCGATTTGCCAATAATCGGGAGACCAGCCAAATTTATTGTATAGTGTGTACGAAGGATGGTTACAGCTTTTCGCTGATAAATCGTGAACATTTTGGCCACAAACATCGATTTTCCGATCTGTTGTTCCAAAGCAGAAATCTCGGCCACAATCTCCACATATCAGCTAGTGTTTTTGCCTTTTCAATAATCTGACCATAGGTCCAGGTGGGTAAATCGGGTAGTTTGAGGTTGGGCCCACTTTTTCCATTGCCCGATTTCTCGAGATTTCAGGACCACCCCTCTAGGCGAATGATCAGCCCAATTGTTGGGCTGACTAAAAATATCTGCCAGTGTGTGCTTAGCTTAAGGCTATATGCTGCACTCTCCGTAGCTCCAGGTGTGATGATTTTTGTTTACAACTCCACAGGGCTGCATACAAAAATCTGCAAGTTTGGGACGAGACTGAACCACAAGGTGGATGAGAGGAGGTGCCACTGCCAGTATTTTGACACCATTGCAAGTCCAAATCGCCCCCCTTGCAGCTAACTGTATCGATTCCTAAATTTCTTAGATCATTTTACATTTGCCCCATGTTGCAGTGTAACATGGTTTTGTCAAGTTGCAAATTTGCTCCGTTTTATTTTGTTTTATTGTTTTTCCCTAAACTCTAAATCAGCTCCAATTAGAGTATTTTAAGGGGCCAATTTAGCAATAAATATTTGTGACATATTCCTGGAAAACACCCATTTTGGGGGGATAGTCACAAATATTTAGTATCACCTGCATGTACAGTATGTATGAGGGACAGCAGCAGATATTGGAGATATCTGCTGCAATCCCTCCATTTCTGACAGCAGCTGCAGCCCCCATAGGTTTATATGGGGATAAGATGCTGTCAGAATTACTAAGCACCCACAGCTAACACCATGTGAAGAAGAAGTTAGAGCTACACTTCGTAAAAAAACAAACACCCCAGCAAAGGCCGCCGCGCAGGCGTGGTCAGCAAACTGCTCACGAGCCGAAGTCCTGCTGGCAGCAGGTCTGAACACATTGCAGGAATAGGCTCCTTTTGGCGTCTATGTCCCTGCGGTTGAAGATTAATATTTGCCGCCAGAATAATCGCAATGATTTTGGGCGCTAACACCGCAGCCAGATCGCATTGCAAATGTAATGACTGATAAATGGGCCCCTTAGTGTTAAAATCATTTGCATAATACAGTTTATATTACAGCAATCAGTGAGCAGATACTCAACTCTATTTTTTCACGTAATGGAGAAAATTATATATTATAAATGATTGTTTTTATACTTAGAAACTTTTTTTATTTTTTATACGTATTGTTTTAAAACAAACATGTCTTGTTAAATTTATACCCACTGTTTGAACCTCTGTAGTTTATATAATCATTTGGTTGATTAAACTGCACTCTCATTGTAATAGCGCTTGACACCATTGGTCGCTGAACCCTTATCTGTTTTTTATATATATATATTATATAATTATACACACACACATACACACACACAAGAATGGGTAGCTGCATCTCTGATAGACACAATACTATAAGACAAGTACTGTAGGGTGTGCACATAATAGGAACATATAAACAAAACAGGATCAGTTTATAGTTTCACATATCATGCCCTGAACCAGATACAGAAACAGAGTGTGCTATGCAGTGTTGGCAAATCATACATTAGGAACGACTAATAAATGAGAAGTTGCACTGTGGAAGGCAGGTGTGGCACGTCAGACACATCATACAGCACATGGCCACTAGGGGCGCTGGTGTACCTCCACAGCCAACACACCTGGGCGCTGCTCCCTTCGCTATGGCAACAGGCAGGACGCTTTGGAGTCAGCATTTCCATGCACACACACACACACACACACACAATAGCGCTTCATGACATTAAACTGAAATCTGCTCCCTCCCGCAATTTACAGCTCATGGCAGCAAATCAGAAGGCACTGAGACCCTCTTGCACTGCAGATGGTCCTCAGGTCCATGCAGCGTGCATTTCATGCTTCCCGATTAAAACTACATACATCTTACATGGTAAACACGCACAAGCCAATCAGCAGGAAAGGCGCAGAATGATACATTGCATCTATTGTTCTGTAACCATATGCTAATGTAAAACGCAATGCAATATCCCTTCATTCAATGATTATTGAACAGATCACACTGACGTCTCTACCAGTAAATCAATGTAATGCAATACCGTAGTAAAGCGGCTGCCAGCCCAGTCCCACAGTGTATGGGAGATATGCCATGTGATGGGCATTCTGCATGCCCTGGCACATCCTCAGCAGCACATGGGCAAATACATTGTGGCCATGCTGCCCTCAATCACATTAACCCCTTGTCAGCGGGTAGCATTTGCACTGCATTAGAACTGCACTCACCTCAAACAGAGGACCGATCCTGTTGGTCTCCAGGTAGACCTGAATCCGGGTTTGCTGCCGAGACGCCATGAGGACCACCAACCAATATATCCCGATGTATTCCTGGAGGGTCACCAGTGCAGCACCTGTCTCCCCCCACCACCTCTGCAGGGAACTGCCTAAACTTCCCCAGTGCAAGCAGCTGCAGACCAGGCGCCAGTGCAACCATCAATCAGATGAATGGAGGAGTCCTAGGTGCATGGCTCTGTGTGGGGAGAAGAGTTGTAAGAGGGATGCAGGGAAAGTGCATAGTGTCGGCCTCCTCTCCCCGCCTCCTCCCAGGCTCTTACTGTGGCTGCTTGGTTACAGGAACAACAGCTCCAGCCCCCTCCCAGGCTGAGACAGGCAGAGCACTAGCGATCATTCCTTGCAGGACAACTTCATTGTATGGAAGGCAGCAGCCCGGCTGCGAGGGAGGCAGTAATGCAATCCCTGATTGGGTGCTGCTGGCAGACAGCTCTGTATTGTCTATGTGAGCACCTCTTGCTGATTGGCTTGTGCATAGTCGTCCTCTCTAGCAATGTGTTATAAGTGTAGGTGTGGGTAAGGTAATGTGTACAGGCTAGCTGGGGATCACTATATACAGTACATAGATACATTACTGTAAATAGGTGGGGTTTTTTTTAAATCTTATTTCTCTATCGTCCTAGTGGATGCTGGGGTTCCTGAAAGGACCATGGGGAATAGCGGCTCCGCAGGAGACAGGGCACAAAAAGTAAAGCTTTAGGATCAGGTGGTGTGCACTGGCTCCTCCCCCTATGACCCTCCTCCAAGCCTCAGTTAGATTTTTGTGCCCGGCCGAGAAGGGTGCAATCTAGGTGGCTCTCCTAAAGAGCTGCTTAGAAAAGTTTAGCTTAGGTTTTTTATTTTACAGTGAGTCCTGCTGGCAACAGGATCACTGCAACGAGGGACTTAGGGGAGAAGAAGTGAACTCACCTGCGTGCAGGATGGATTGGCTTCTTTGGCTACTGGACATTAGCTCCAGAGGGACGATCACAGGTACAGCCTGGATGGTCACCGGAGCCTCGCCGCCGGCCCCCTTGCAGATGCTGAAACAAGAAGAAGGTCCAGAATCGGCGGCATGAAGACTCCTCAGTCTTCTTAAGGTAGCGCACAGCACTGCAGCTGTGCGCCATTTCCTCTCAGCACACTTCACACGGCAGTCACTGAGGGTGCAGGGCGCTGGGAGGGGGGCGCCCTGGGAGGCAATGAAAACCTATTTTTGGCTAAAAATACCTCACATATAGCCTCCGGGGGCTATATGGAGATATTTAACCCCTGCCAGAATCCGTTAAGAGCGGGAGACGAGGCCGCCGAAAAAGGGGCGGGGCCTATCTCCTCAGCACACAGCGCCATTTTCCCTCACAGAAAGGCTGGAGGGAAGGCTCCCAGGCTCTCCCCTGCACTGCACTACAGAAACAGGGTTAAAACAGAGAGGGGGGGCACTAATTTGGCGTTAGAAATATATAAAAAAGATGCTATAAGGGAAAACACTTATATAAGGTTGTCCCTATATAATTATAGCGTTTTTGGTGTGTGCTGGCAAACTCTCCCTCTGTCTCTCCAAAGGGCTAGTAGGTCCTGTCCTCTATCAGAGCATTCCCTGTGTGTGTGCTGTGTGTCGGTACGTGTGTGTCGACATGTATGAGGACGATGTTGGTGAGGAGGCGGAGCAATTGCCTGTAATGGTGATGTCACTCTCTAGGGAGTCGACACCGGAATGGATGGCTTATTTAGGGAATTACGTGATAATGTCAACACGCGCCAAGGTCGGTTGACGACATGAGACGGCCGACAAACAATTAGTACCGGTCCAGACGTCTCAAAAACACCGTCAGGGGTTTTAAAACGCCCGTTTACTTTAGTCGGTCGACACAGACACAGACAGGGACACTGAATCCAGTGTCGACGGTGAATAAACAAACGTATTCCTTATTAGGGCCACACGTTAAGGGCAATGAAGGAGGTGTTACATATTTCTGATACTACAAGTACCACAAAAGAGGGTATTATGTGGGATGTGAAAAAACTACCGTAGTTTTTCCTGAATCAGATAAATTAAATGAAGTGTGTGATGATGCGTGGGTTCCCCCCGATAGAAAATATGGGCGGTATACCCTTTCCCGCCAGAAGTTAGGGCGCGTTGGGAAACACCCCTTAGGGTGGATAAGGCGCTCACACGCTTATCAGAACAAGTGGCGGTACCGTCTATAGATAGGGCCGTCCTCAAGGAGCCAGCTGACAGGAGGCTGGAAAATATCATAAAAAGTATATACACACATACTGGTGTTATACTGCGACCAGCGATCGCCTCAGCCTGGATGTGCAGAGCTGGGGTGGCTTGGTCGGATTCCATGACTAAAAATATTGATACCCTTGACAGGGACAGTATTTTATTGACTATAGAGCATTTAAGGATGCATTTCTATATATGCGAGATGCACAGAGGGATATTTGCACTCTGGCATCAAGAGTAAGTGCGATGTCCATATCTGCCAGAAGATGTTTATGGACACGACAGTGGTCAGGTGATGCAGATTCCAAACGGCACAAAGGTGTATTGCCGTATAAAGGAAGAGGAGTTATTTGGGGTCGGTCCATCGGACCTGGTGGCCACGGCAACTGCTGGAAAATCCACCGTTTTTACCCTAAGTCACATCTCTGCAGAAAAAGACACCGTCTTTTCAGCTTCAGTCCTTTCGTCCCTATAAGAGTCATATCTGCCCAGGGATAGAGGAAAGGGAAGAAGACTGCAGCAGGCAGCCCATTCCCAGGAACAGAAGCGTTCCACCGCTTCTGACAAGCTCTCAGCATGACGCTGAGACCGTACAGGACCCCTGGATCCTACAAGTAGTATCCCAGGAGTACAGATTGGAATGTCGAGACGTTTCCCCTGCGCAGGCTCCTGAAGTCTGCTTTACCAAGGTCTCCCTCCGACAAGGAGGCAGTATGGGAAACAATTCACGAGCTGTATTCCCAGCAGGTGATAATTAAATTACCCCTCCTACAACAAGAAAAGGGGTATTATTCCACACTATATTGTGGTACTGAAGCCAGAAGGCTAGGTGAGACCTATTCTAAATCTAAAAAAAATTTGAACACTTACAAAGGTTCAAATCAAGATGGAGTCACTCAGAGCAGTGATAACGAACCGGGAAGAAGGGGACTATATGGTGTCCCGAGACATCAGGGATGCTTACCTCCATGTCCCAAATTTGCCCTTATCACTAAGGGTACCTCAGGTTCGTGGTACAGAACTGTCACTATCAGTTTCAGACGCTGCCGTTTGGATTGTCCACGGCACCCCGGGTCTTTACCAAGGTAATGGCCGAAATGATGGTTCTTCTTCGAAGAAAAGGCGTCTTAATTATCCCTTACTTGGACGATCTCCTGATAAGGGCAAAGTCCAGGGAACAGTTGGAGGTCGGAGTAGCACTATCTCGGATACTGTTACAACAGCAGGGGTGGATTCTAAATATTCCAAAATCGCAGCTGATCCCGACAACAAGTCTCCTGTGCTTAGGGATGATTCTGGACACAGTCCAGAAAAAGGTGTTTCTCCCGGAAGAGAAAGCCAGGGAGTTATCCGAGCTAGTCAGGAACCTCCTAAAATCAGTGCATCATTGCACAAGGGCCATGGTAAAAAAATGGTGACTTCCTTCGAAGCAATTCCAGTCGGCAGATTTCATGCAAGAACTTTTCAGTGGGATCTGCTGGACAAATGGTCCGGATCGCATCTTCAGATGCATCAGCGGATAACCCTATATCCAAGGACAAGGGTGTCTCTCCTGTGGTGGTTACAGAGTGCTCATCTTCTAGAGGGCCGCAGATTCGGCATTCAGTTTTGGATGTTGGTGACCACGGAGGCCAGCCCGAGAGGCTGGGGAGCAGTCACACAAGGAAAAAATTTCCAGGGAGTGTGATCAAGTCTGGAGATTTTTCTCCACATAAATATACTGGAGCTAAGGGCAATTTACAATGCTCTAAGCTTAGCAAGACCTCTGCTTCAAGGTCAGCCGGTATTGATCCAGTGGGATAAAACATCACGGCAGTCGCCCACGTAAATAGACAGGGCGGCACAAGAAGCAGGAGGGCAGTGGCAAAAACTGCAAGGACTTTTCGCTGGGCGGAAAATCATGTGATAGCACTGTCAGCAGTGTTTCATTCCGGTAATGGAAACTGGGAAGCAGACTTCCTCAGTAGGCACGACCTCCACCCGGCAGAGTGGGAACTTCATGGGGAAGTTTTCCACATGATTGTAAACCGTTGGGAATTACCAAAGGTGGACATGATGGCGTCCCGTCTGAACAAAAAACGGGACAGGTATTGCGCCAGGTTAAGAGACCCTCAGGCAATAGCTGTGGACGTTCTGGTAACACCGTGGGTGTACCAGTCGGTGTATGTGTTCCATCCTCTGCTTTTCATACCTAAGGTACTGAGAATTATAAGACGTAGAGGAGTAAGAACTATACTCATGGCTCCGGATTGGCCAAGAAGGACTTGGTACCCGGAACTTCAAGAGATGCTCACAGAGGACTTATGGCCTCTGCCGCTAAGAAGGGACTTGTTTCAGCAAGTACCATGTCTGTTCCAAGACTTACCGCGGCTGCGTTTGACGGCATGGCGGTGGAACGCCGGATCCTAAGGGAAAAGGCATTCAGGAAGAGGTCATTCCTACCCTGGTCAAAGCCAGAAAGGAGGTGACCGCACAACATTATCACCACATGTGGCGAAAATATGTTGCGTGGTGTGAGGCCAGGAAGGCCCCACGAAGAAATGTCAACTCGGTCGATTCCTGCATTTCCTGCAAACAGGAGTGTCTATGGGCCTCAAATTGGGGTCCATTAAGGTTCAAATTTCGGCCCTGTCGATTTTTCTTCCAGAAAGAATTGGCTTCAGTTCCTGAAGTCCAGAAGTTTGTCAAGGGAGTATTGCATATACAACCCCCTTTTGTGCCTCCAGTGGCACTGTGGGATCTCAACGTAGTTCTGGGATTCCTCAAAACACATTGGTTTAAAACCAGTCAAATCTGTGGATTTGAAGCATCTCACATGAAAAGTGAACATGCTCTTGGACCTGGCCTGGACCAGGCGAGTGTCAAATTGGTGGTTTTTTTCTCAAAAAAGCCCATATCTGTTTGTCCATTCGGACAGGGCAGAGCTGCGGACTCGTCCCCAGTTCTCTCCCTAAGGTGGTGTCAGTGTTTCACCTGAACCAGCTTATTGTGGTGTCTTGCGCCTACTAGGGACTTGGAGGACTCCAAGTTGCTAGATGTGGTCAGGGCCCTGAAAATATAGGTTCCAGGACGGCTGGAGTCAGGAAAACTGACTTGCTGTTATCCTGTATGCACCCAACAAACTGGGTGCTCTTGCTTCTAAGCAGACTTTTGCTAGTTGGATGTGTAATACAATTCAGCTTGCACATTCTGTGGCAGGCCTGCCACAGCCAAAATATGTAAATGCCCATTCCACAAGGAAGGTGGGCTCATCTTGGGCGGCTGCCCGAGGGGTCTCGGCTTTACAACTTTGCCGAGCGGCTATTTAGTCAGGGGCAAACACGTTTGTAAAATCCTACAAATTTGATACCCTGGCTAAGGAGGACCTGGAGTTCTCTCATTCGGTGCTGCAGAGTCATCCGCACTCTCCCGCCCGTTTGGGAGCTTTGGTATAATCCCCATGGTCCTTTCAGGAACCCCAGCATCCACTAGGACGATAGAGAAAATAAGAATTTACTTACCGATAATTCTATTTCTCGGAGTCCGTAGTGGATGCTGGGCGCCCATCCCAAGTGCGGATTATCTGCATTACTTGTACATAGTTACAAAAATCGGGTTATTATTTGTTGTGAGCCATCTTTTCAGAGGCTCCGCTGTTATCATACTGTTAACTGGGTTCAGATCACAGGTTGTACAGTGTGATTGGTGTGGCTGGTATGAGTCTTACCCGGGATTCATAAATCCTTCCTTATTGTGTACGCTCGTCCGGGCACAGTATCCTAACTGAGGCTTGGAGGAGGGTCATAGGGGGAGGAGCCAGTGCACACCACCTGATCCTAAAGCTTTACTTTTTGTGCCCTGTCTCCTGCGGAGCCGCTATTCCCCATGGTCCTTTCAGGAACCCCAGCATCCACTACGGACTCCGAGAAATAGAATTATCGGTAAGTAAATTCTTATTTTATTTGCCTGCTTATGAATAATGTACATGGGGGCAAGCTTGGACTGGCCTACAGGGGTACAGGGGAAACCACCGGTGGGCCCCACTGCCTGGGCCCCCACCTTCTGCTCTAAGGATCAGGTTCCAGACTATGTACTTGAATTATACATTATACCTATGTTACCTTATACTATACTATGGTGTATTTTCTACAGTGCATTGCTGTTATTAATCTGTTATTAATCTGGTACATTATCATGCATGCAGCAGCTGAATTTACTGTACATATTTATGAAGGGGCCCAAAAGTTGCACTCTCTAATGGTTAGTCAAACCAATGAGGTGGCAGGCCACACCCTTTCTGCAGACTGGCCACACCCCTAACATGGGCCCCTACCACTGCATTTTCCCGGTGGGCCCTACATGCCCCAGTCCGACACTGCATGGGGGACTGAGTCAGTTTTATGCTGTGCTTTTCTTACTTGTCAAGTGAACTTTTTAATATGATCTGTTCTGTTTCATTGTAACCAATTGCACTGCAAACTTAATATCATTACGTGGAAGTGGGCCATACTAATACACATTTCTGTTTCAAATAGATCACCTTTCCTTGGTTGCCTGAATCTTTTTACACCCAGGGGCCATCAACAAAAATTATGGGGATATCACCTGAGAACAGAAACGAGCATAACCTTGTCTGACCACCAGCACATGGGGACTGGGGCTAAAATGACCAGATGGGAGCCACGCTCATCTTGGCTTCTCTGCTGCACATAGGCACACCAAGGTTTATTAGCATAAACCCTTCGTCTATTGTTCTCAGCTGCAATACAATACAGAGAGAACAATACATCAGGGGATTAAGTCATTACCTCAGGGGATTAGGGAGGTAATTCAGAGTTGATCGCAGCAGCAAATTTCTTAGCAGTTGGGCAAAACCATGGGGTCATTCCGAGTTGATCGCTCGCTAGCTACTTTTAGCAGCTGTGCAACCGCATAGACGCCGCCCACGGGGGAGTGTATTTTCACTTTGCAAGTGTGCGAACTCCTGTGCAGCCGAGCGGGTACAAACATATTTTGTGCAGAACAAGACCAGCCCTGTAGTTACTTATTCTGATGATTGCCCGGAATTGACGTCAGATACGCCTGGACACGCATGCGTTTTTCCAAACACTCCCTGAAAACGGTCAGTTGACACCCATAAACTCCCACTTCCTGTCAATCTCATTGCGATTGGCTGTGCAAATGGAATCGTCGCTATAAGCAGTGCAAAACAACTAAGCTCTTTGTACCCGTACGCCACGCGTGCACATTGCGCCCCATACGCATGCGTAGATTTGCCATTTTTTAAAATGATCACTACACAGCGAACGGGATCCGGTCTGAAGGTCGACATTGTCTAGGTCGACAATGTTTAGGTCGACCACTATAGGTCGACAGTCACTAGGTCGACATGGATGGAAGGTCGACAGGGTTTGTAGGTCGACATGTGCTAGGTTGACAGGTCTAAAGGTCGATATGAGTTTTTCACATTTTTTTTCTTTTTTTGAATTTTTTCATACTTAACGGTCCACGTGGACTACGATTGGAACGGTAATCTGTGCCGATCGAAGCGGCAGCGGAGCGAAGGCACCATGCCCGAAGCATGGCGAGCGAACGCGGTGCACTAATTGGGGTTCCCGGTCACTCTACGAAGAAAACGACACCAAAAAAAATTAAACCTCATGTCGACCTTTAGACCTGTCGACCTAGCACATGTTGACCTAGAAACCCTGTTGACCTTCCATCCATGTCGACCTAGTGACTGTCGACCTATAGTGGTCGACCTAAACATTGTCGACCTAGATACTGTCGATTTGATGAACCACACCCGCAGCGAACATCGGCAGCTAGCGATCAACTTGGAATGTCCCCCTATGTGCACTGCAGGGGGGGACAGATATAACATGTGCAGAGAGACTTGTATTTGGGTGTGGTGTGTTCAAACTGAAATCTAAATTGCAGTGTAAAAATAAAGCAGTCAGTATTTACCCTGCACAGAAACAATATAACCCACCCAAATCTTACTCTCTCTGCAAATGTTATATCTGCCACACCTGCAGTGCACATGGGGGGTAATTCCAAGTTGATCGCAGCAGGATTTTTGATAGCAATTGGGCAAAACCATGTGCACTGCAGGGGAGGCAGATATAACATGTGCAGAAAGAGTTAGATTTGGGTGGGTTATATTATTTCTGTGCAGGGTAAATACTGGCTGCTTTATTTTTACACTGCAAATTAGATTGCAGACTGAACACACCCCACCCAAATCTAACTCTCTCTGCACATGTTACATCTGCCTCCCCCTGCAGTGCACATGGTTTTGCCCAATTGCTAACAAAAATCCTGCTGCGATCAACTTGGAATTACCCCCATGGTTTTGCCCAACTGCTAACAAATTTGCTGCTGCTGCGACCAATTCAGAATTACCCCCTAAATCCGACTGCCCTGGCTCAGTTAATATTTTTAAAGACCAAGATGAAGATGGCTCCATTCGTAGCACTGTCAAGCAAAAGCATCTTTGTGGCGTTGTCCCGACTGCCGGCAATGTAACCACATCCCCCTTTGCGTAATTGACAAAAGACACTCCCTATTCCTGAAAAATGGCTTAAATCTGCAAGACCTCCTATTAAACATATTTCTTAAATTACCTCCTCTCCCAATCTGGACTTCAGATAAAAACAGCAGACCTTTCGGATCCACATAGCAGGTGGAGTCATTGCTCCCTGCTGTGCAGCCTAGGGATAGCGGAATGGATGCATATTTCCCATCATTACATGCATAATTCAGGGAAGTAACTATCATTCCTAGACCATTCCTTGGTTTCAACCAGTGATGGTACAGTTGTTATCATGCCCATAAGACAGATATGTTTTGCCAGGGGAGGCATTTGATATGCCGGCCTTTGGCATCCCGGCGCTCACCATACCGATGCCGGAATCCTGAAAGCCAGTATACCGACAACTATTCTCCCTCTTGGGGTGCCCACGACACCCCTGGAGGGAGAATAAATAGTGTGGTGCGCATAGCGCGCCACCATGCCCGCAGCGTGGCGAGCGCAGTGTGGTGAGCCCGTAAGAGGCTCTTTTGAGCTCACCCTGCTGCCTGCATGCCGGCGGTCGGAATCCTGGTGCCGGTATGCTGGGCGCCGGGATCCCAAGCGTCGGCATAACATACTACACCCTTTTGCCAGGGCCAGATTGGTGCTGAAAATGTCCCATGCACAGAGGAGTTGTGCCAGTTAGTGTTTGTACTTATGATGTATTACAGCACCACACATTGGGAGAATGCATCAGTAAGAAGTAAGATATGGTGGTAGCCATTGCAATCCTGGAATCCAATACCAAAATCATCACCATCAGACAGAAAACATTGATGGTTTGCAAAGCATCAGTTGCTTACTGGCCATTTCTAGTGCAGCCATTATTCTCTGCTCTGCGCTACTCTGTTTCTCTCACAGCCTCAGCCAAAAACTGAAAGTGTTGTGGGTGAATGTAATTACCATTCGCAAGCAAGTTACACACTCCCCCCTTCTGCCGCCACTTAAAGAAGGGTAACAAAATTAGTTTTCTGGTTTGGTATAACAGCAGTGCCCCAAGAAAATGACTATTCTACTGAATAGCATGCAAAGCATAATTATTTCTAGATAGTTGTAAACTTGCATACAAATCAGACCCCAGCCTATACATGGCTTCTTTTCTTCACTGCTGGAGACTTCCTGGAATGGAAATGTAGATGGCCACTGTGAGGGGCAGAGTGAGGTAAATCACGTCATTATGGCCCAGCCTCCGTGACACAGTGCTGTAAATCGCATAAGGCAGAGGTAGCAGCAGTGCCATGATGACGTGATTGGCTAAGAATCAAGGTATCACGCCACCGTTCATTAAACTAGGAAGTGGGCAGTATGCAGGAGGGTGAGCAGCTCTCCCAGGAGCCTGTGGGGACTCCTCAGAATTATTTAGTCTCCAGGATGCAGGGCCGGCTCCAGGCATACTAGCACCCTGAGCGAGAAAATGTAAAAGCGCCCCCCAACCCCTATGCGCGCGCCGAAGGCGCGCGCGCTTCGGGAAAAGTGGGCGTGGCCTCCTGGGAAAGTGGGTGTGGCCTCGTAACTTCATATTATTAAACTATAAATAAATATATTTTTTCACACCCCCTCTATGCACACAATTAGCAGCCTTATGCAGAACAGCCACAGTAGTGTTCCTTACACACAATGTCTCCAGTGTAGTGCCAGCTACACATGACATGCCCCGCAGCAGTGCCAGCAACACATGACATGCCCCGCAGCAGTGCCAGCTACACATGACATGCCCCGCAGCAGTGCCAGCTACACACAATAGACCCCCAGCAGTGCCAGCTACACATGATAGTGTTCACGTTTTAGGGCAGGGTGCTGATCACAAGGAGGGCACATTTTTAAGTAAGGAGGGCAAAATGATGTACATACTGTAATGCTTGGTGCTCCTCCACCCACATGCTGAAGCAGGGACAGTGCGCGCCGAAGGCGCGCAGCAAAAATTTAGGGGCGTTGCTTCGTGGGGAAGGTGCATGACCACAGAATAGTGGCAATTCGCATTACACCACATAGTAGTGCAGCTAATACACTTTGCACCAGGTAGAACCTCCTATACACTTTGCGCCAGGCAGAGCACGTTAGACACTTTGCGCCAGGCAGAGCACGATAGACACTTTGCGCCAGGCAGCGCACGATAGACACTTTGCGCCAGGCAGCGCACGATAGACACATTGCCTAGCCACAGACGCCTAGTAGATACACTACATGATATGCCCCCCAGCAGTGCCAGCTACACGTGACATGCCCCCCAGCAGTGCCAGCTACACGTGACATACCCCCAGCAGTGCCAGCTACACGTGACATGCCCCCCAGCAGTGCCAGATACATAAATGGCCACACAGTGCAGATATGCCCCCAGTGCCAGATACATAAATGCCCCCACAATGCCAGATACATAAATGACCACACAATGCCAGATACATAAGTGCCCCCACAGTGCCAGATGCATCAATGACCCCACAGTGCCAGATACATAAGTGCCAGATCCATAAATGCCCCCAGTGCCACAAAACAAATGCCCCCACAGTGCCAGATAAATAAATGCCCGCCGTGCCACAAAACATAAAAGCCCCCACAGTGCAGATATGCCCCCACAGTGCCAGATACATAAATGCCCCCAGTGCCAGAAACATAAATGCCCCCACAGTGCCAGAAACATAAATGCCCCCACAGTGCAGATATGCCCCCACAGTGCCAGAAACATAATGCCCCCACTGTGCCAGAAACATAATGCCCCCACAGTGCAGATATGCCCCCACAGTACCAGAAAAATAATGCCCCCACAGTGCAGATATGCCCCCACAGTGCCAGAAAAATAATGCCCCCACAGTGCAGATATGCCCCCACAGTGCCAGAAAAATAATGCCCCCACAGTGCAGATATGCCCCCACAGTGCCAGAAAAATAATGCCCCCACAGTGCAGATATGCCCCCACAGTGCCAGAAAAATAATGCCCCCACAGTGCAGATATGCCCCCACAGTGCCAGAAAAATAATGCCCCCACAGTGCAGATATGCCCCCACAGTGCCAGAAAAATAATGCCCCCACAGTGCAGATATGCCCCCACAGTGCCAGAAAAATAATGCCCCCACAGTGCCAGAAAAATAATGCCCCCACAGTGCCAGAAACATAAACGGCCCCACACAGTGCCAGACAGATTTTAACTTACCTGTCACTGACACTGCGGTGCTGCTGGGAGCCGGGAATACTGCTGTGGGCGCGGGCGGGCCGCGGACGGAGGATCGAAACTGTCTGCACGCTATGCACGCTGCGCGGCGCCGGCGTCCAACGTCAGACGCCGGCGCCGCACAGCGCGCTGCATAGCGCACACAAGCGGCCGGGAGTGGGACACACAGAGGCTGGCTCCAGGCAGGAATATGGCGGCCGCAGCGTGCGGCGCCCTGTAAGAGTGGCGCCCCGCGCGGCCGCTCTAGTCGAACATGCCTGGAGCCGGCCCTGCCAGGATGCACATATAAAGTAAGCAAGTATGCCCCAATCTGGTAGCTGTTATGTAAAACAGATCCACAGTATACTGACTGGTGTATAAAAGTGCCTAGAATTTGGAGCAGTTCTCTAATCTATGGACCAGTGCGCAGCAGTCTTCCAGTCCCTTGTGGCTAGTATGCACCTATGAATGGAGCTGTGGTAGTTAGAGTACAGCAACCTCCAGTCTCTACTGTCTTTCAAATGCATCAGCCCTTGCCACTCCTTCCCCACAGTGGGGGTAATTCCAAGTTGATCGCAGCAGGAATTTTGTTAGCAGCTGGGCAAAACCATGTGCACTGCAGGGTTGGCAGATTTAAAATGTGCAGAGAGAGTTAGATTTGGGTGTGGTGTGTTCAATCTGGAATCTAAATTGCAGTGTAAAAATAAAGCAGCCAGTATTTACCCTGCACAGAAATAAAATAACCCACCCAAATCTAACTCTTTCTGCACATGTTATATCTACCTCCCCTGCAGTGCACATGGTTTTGCCCAACTGCTAACAAAATTCCTGCTGCAATCAACTTGGAATTACCCCCAATGTGCTCACCATCTGTTATTCATCTTTCTCGTTGCTAGGTGTAGGTGCCACCAGGACCAGTTATTACCATCTAGCTGCCAGCTCCAAGCGCTGATTTATTCATAATGTCTGTCATCGAGGACACTGCTTTTACAGTTTTTCCTTAGCAACGAAGAAGAAATGTAATCCAACTGGACCATTACCAATTGGGCAAGATAGAAAATACATCAGAGCACGTATCACAAGCTGATGAGAACAAGAATGTTCTGGGTGACCATATCAGGTCTGACATTCAGCTCAATAAAACACAGCATATTTGATTGGTCACGATGCAGCAATCAGGTCAGACATTCGGTTCTGTAAGTGTCAAATTACCTTTACAGCAGACAATACAGCTAATTTTAACAGAGATCCATATTATATCAGTTCCTAGTCAGCAGATGCTTATTTGTACTCATTTAAGATTAGCAAAGATATTCATTATATTAGTTTTTATTTTTTTAAATTCATTTGGCTCAGCTGGCTTAAACTTTGTTGTGTTACTGCTGTTTAGCCTTTTACATGGGTGTCTATTTAATATGATGCCTCAAAATGAAGGCCTCGAAAAGTCTCATTGGTTATCGCCACATATCACAGTAAAAAGCAATGGGTGTTATTCAGATGTGGTTGGAGTGGCTTCCTCAAAGTACTGATTATCGGTACTTTGCACATGCGCCTGACCCGTCATTCTGCTGCTGTTTGGAGAGAGCGGCAACAGCCTATGTTTTTCAAAACAGAGGCGTGTCACTGTGTAAATACCAAATTGTTTCCTTACAAATATTTAAAATGCCCGCCCTAATATATATTGTAGACACCTGTACATCTTATTACCATTTGCCATGAATGTGCGCTATACATCGCAAAAACACTGCATCCCATAAGAAAAAACAATACACCCACACATTATCTGAGTTCCAAAGCTCATTGATGTATATATTTGTTATTAAAAGGATATGTATTCAATATATCACAATGTACAGTATACATATAGTTACATGATTACAATTTATACAGTAAGCAGTTAATACATACAGTTACAGGCCAGCGATACAATTACCATATCTTTCTCCTATAAATTCGTCCCTCCATATCACTCTCTCTATGTAAAATCATGCAGGAACTGGTCTAGAAGCACCTCCATCATCGTCTGGGACAAAACAGCAACTGGCAACTGTGTGTCTCTGTAATGTGTTATCTAGTTTGGGGGAGGGAACTTTCTCATTCATGATGAGTCACTAGTCTGTTCGTATGCTAAACAGGTTCAGCCTTGAAGACATCAAAAGGGGCTGGCCTGAGCTTCCTGTCCACCACCTGTTTCTGTAAATGTCTATTGTCCTAATAAAAATGACTTTAGCTTTCATACATTTAATCATAACTATTTGTTGCAATGTCCTACAACTTAATAACAAGTATCAAATGAATCTACACATTAATCTGCTTGCTTTAATACCAAATATGACAGGTGTATCTTGCTTCGATCCAATAATACACATACATGACATTACTCTATTATATAATTTTAAATCATTATGATGTCTGGCGCTTGATATTATTATAATTATGTACTGTATGAAATAAGTGTCAAATCCATCTCTGTGGCATGTCCGTGTAAATGCGTGTGTTACAATATATTGCTGTGCTCGCTGCGTGTATTTGCAAGTATAGCGACTTATATGTGTGGAGTCTGTATGTTCTTTCTATGTAATATTTTTGACTTCAACAGTGCACCCTTTGGCAGTAAACAATAACTGCCATCAATTATTAACATAAGAAAATATATTTCAGACAATAATCGGTGACCTAGACACAAGTATGTATTCATTTCGCAAATCAGATACTTGACTATATTTGGGGAAGACAGGGAGGAGGATGAGACATCCTCTATATGCACTCGGCAGTCATGGGACCACTGGTTGGGTGTGGGACAACATTCAACCTATAGAGTATGCTGGGACAGTGCTTTGGCCTATAATGTCTGATTTGCGATGAACATTTCACACATACATGTACCTACGTCTTTGTACACTGATGTTTGGATTCGATTGAGGTTCTGCTGGGTAGATGAAGAAGACACAAACAAATCGTGAAAGTGACATATAAAATTTTCATGATCTACATATTCCTATCATTTTCTGAACATTGTTTCCATTTCTGGAACGTATGCTAGGTCTGTTTAATAATTGAACAAGGGTTATAAGTAGTGTCCTTCCTAAATAACATAAACCTTCGGAGTTTGGGGAGAGACACTCATAAACCTTTCTTCCACATATATTAATGAGCTCTTTATCTGCAATATGTGAATAGCCATTGTCTAATTGTTCCTGATTACCTCCGAACTCCATAACTACTAGACCTTTGATTTTTCTCTGACTTTAACAAACTGATCGGCTAATCGTGGGATCCTATAAGGAAATCACTCCTTCCTCCAGAACCAGTTCCAGTCCCACACTCGACTCCTCATAAAAAAAAAACCTCGCAAAAATAGAATGTCCTGAAAAAAAATGTTTGTCAGCGGGAAAGAGAGAAAAGAGAAATAGAACAAAACAACTCTTGTTCATAACAAATCAATTACAATGACTGGTCTTTCTGCAATCCTTTAGTATGCTCAGGTAGTGTTCAACAGTGCTGCCTCTCAGTCTTCACGGAACAGAGTCTCTGGTGATACTTTGCGATCTCACTCCATTTACGAGTTCCTTCCGGACTACCAACTTTCCTGCAATGGGAATCGTGGACCTAAGTCTCTCTCTTGGCTACTTTCACTGGGATAGTGCTGTCAATAAAACTTGGTATGGTCCTTCCCACCTAATAGGCAACCTGAGCGTAAGAACAATCACACAGTCTCTTGGTTCACAATCAAGACAGTTAGTATTTGGCATACCAGCAATCAACAGTTTCAAGTTCTTTTGTCAAGTTATCGAATGCTGGCTCATCTCGATAAAGTACTGTACTGGTACCTCATTGGTGTATTTCTGATCATTGTGCGGATCAATCATGACATGAGGTTGTCTTCCAAAAACAACAAAAAAGACACAAATACCAAAACCAAAACATAAACAAATTTCAAAGAGGGTGATTCGTTAAGTGAAGATCTGGGAGTGGTTCCGATGCTACATAATACTAGTGGCAGTATCTATGATCACAATAGTACAATTTCAAGCATTGCTCCTACTTCGAGGGGTACCATTATCTACACACAAATTTCTGTGCAATTTTTCTTTGCGGTAAACACAGCAGCATCCGTGGCGGCAGGAAATGCCTCTACCCAGTTTGAGAAAACATCAGTGCACACCAATACATAACAATAATTCCTAAAGGGTGTTAACTGTACGAAGTCGATTTGTATTTCCTGAAAAGATCCGTCTGCAGGAGGGATATGGGATGGCTCTGTTGGTATTGCTTTACCAATATTCTTCCTCAAGCAAGCAAGACAGGTCATTGCTCTCTTACCTGCATTAGAATAGAATCCTGGCGCACACCAGTAGGCTCTCATCAGCCTGCACATACCTTCTTTGCCTAGATGAGTCAGACCGTGTGCCACCTCAGCTAGACTTGAAAGGTATGCTCTGGGGGCTACTGGCTTACCGTGTCCACCTGTCCACAGTCCTGAGGACTCCTGGCCATACCCCTTTGTCCTCTAGACTGCCTTTTCCTGTAGGGAACACAAATTTTTCATTTTAATTTACTATCGTGTGTTATCAGTTGTGTGAAGTAAACCATCTCTGGATGAGAGAAGAGAGAGGAAAAAAATAGTAAATAAAAAAAAAAGAAAATGTCAGGTTTGGAAATGTCAGGTTTGGCATTCACCAACAGGCTGTCACACCATCATGCATATCGGTGTCTGTACACAGTCTCCCTTCACCAGTATTCTCATTCTCCACCCTTTGTGCATGACCAGGCACACTGCAG
Source organism: Pseudophryne corroboree (assembly GCF_028390025.1). Lineage (NCBI taxonomy): Eukaryota > Metazoa > Chordata > Amphibia > Anura > Myobatrachidae > Pseudophryne > Pseudophryne corroboree. Next base: position 697,787,634 of record NC_086448.1, on the reverse strand, counting down.
TAATACTGGTGTTATCGTGCTGTTGATATATTCTGGGTTTGGGCAGAACTCTGAAGGACCTAGGCATATGGAGTTTGAACTGTACTTGGGTCCATGTATTGTACCACCCTGTGTGAACGCAAAAGATGAAGGGGAAACTGTAGAGAAACAGAATAGAGGTTGGTGACAGATGAGTTTGTAGAGGTGGATTATAAAAATTTGACAACTGGATTGGGCACTACGGGGAAGTGATTCTCTACTTGGTCTACTCCCCTTAAAAAAAATTCTATGTGTCATATCTCTACTGGGACTATGCCAGCCATCAATCCAGTGTCCTGTCCATCCTAAGTTCATAGGGAACCCGGTATCTGTGAGATAATTTTCTCTACCTGTAATGGACATGCATCTAGAACAGTAGAATGCGACATTAGCCTTTGAGGGGTGTCTAGTATATCTTGTACTTCTTGAGCATGGTTCTCAGGTATATCCAAGAAGACAACCTCAGGAGTACAATATATGACACACCGCATTTTACACAATAAGTCTCTGCCGAGTAGATTAGTCGGAGCCGATGCAGCCAGCAGAAAAGAATGTTTGGTTTGCAAGGGCCCTATCGTAATCTCTTCAGGTCTACTCAAAGGGTATTGTTGCACCGTTCCTGTTACTCCCATTGCCCGAATCTGTGTTTTCTATATGGCTCGTGATTCCTTACTATATGTCCCTTGATCCCGTCTATGTGTTTAATAATGTGGCTTGTTTTCTCTGTCTAGGGGTCTATATTGACTATGTGTTCTACTACTCCTACAGTCTCTGGCAAAATGCCCTTTATTTCTACAAATGTAACATATTATCGGTTGTGATGTACCCCCAGGGGTCTGGGGTTTTGGCTGATGTGGCTTTCCTGTCATAACCTGTAAACGTATTGTCATCAGCTTCTCCTCCTGTTGATTTCTGCGCCTAGCAATATTCTTGTGGTGTTCAATTGCGCACTCTCTAAGACAAGCTACTGTGGCCCCTCTCCAATTAGGCAAAGATGTTTGTACCCTGTCCCTTTCTTTCTTATTGAGTCCGTCCATTAGCACAGAGACAGCCATCCTCCCATTTGCTGAATTAGTGTTTACCAGTGATCTTATCCAGATGGAGAGTTTTCTATTACTGCAAAAGACAAAAAAAAAAAAAAAAAGTTTAACAAGCTTCTAGGTCATGCGAAGTATTCATTCAATCCTTCTCATCCCGTATTAAGGGTCTGTACATGGTCCAACAAACATTTCCAAGCTCATCTTGACTAGGGGCATTACTAGGAATGCATACTTCTTATATGGTAACTGAAAGAAATACCCGGGGGTTACCTTGTCTCTGTCCGCTTTCCTACTGCAAATACTAATGTGCGGACAGGTTTTTCGCCATTTCTGACGTTACTTTCTTGATTTTTGTTTTATACTGGTCACAGCCACTTCCCCCGCAGGCTACTGCTCTTCTTTTACCGGTTGGATACTCCTCTGAGTGCATGAGAAATGGCTGAACATAATCAGGTCACCTTCTCCTCCTAAATAAACTTCAACATTCATTAGTACATATATAGGTTACAGTCATATTTTTCATATTTTTATTATTTTCTATAGTTTGTATGCTGGCCGTAACTGCTTCCATATCTACATATGGCGGTGTACTTGCATTCTCTTTTTTTTTCCTACTTGTTTATTGTTGCTACAAGTTCAAACAGTTCTTATATTTCCATTCTTGTCTTATATGACTTTTGTTAGACCTACCACCTGGCACCTGCAATACCTTAGGATCAAACTCACCAACCCCTCTTGCTGCCACAGGTTTAAACAATTTGTATATCTGACCCTTTGTTTTCTGGATTTTATCAGACATATTTTAATACCTACATTCTGCAGTACCTCTGGTTCAAAGCTACCCACCCTAGGGAATGATACCCTATCGTTGTCAGTCATACGTAACCATTCATTGCAAAAAGCCTCGGTGTGTAAACCATATTTTTCACACATAATAAACCTTGCTGACCCTCTCGGCCGCAATTCTGACCTTCTCGGTCCCACTTCTTCAGCCTGAACCCTAGCTACCAAACGCCCACTGCTTGTGCAATTGGATCCCATCGCGGACTTTTTGCCAATAAACGCAATCCCCAATGCACACCGCAAATAGATGGTGAAAGACACCTAGCGCTTTCACTCGCTCCTTCTCCGCTGAGTACCACGACTCACTCCAATAGTGAACACCACGTACCCAGTGAGGCCCTATTGATTTCTATTTACTGGAAGTGTTAGGAGTGACTTGCCTTTTCCAGCTAATATCCACTGCTGGAGATTTTCCTGAGAGAGACCAGCGAAAACTCCCTATTCACTTTTTATACACAAATCACGCTTGCGTATGCTGTACACAGCGCTAATGATACCGCGATTTTACGCAAAAGCTCGTAAAGGGGTATCAAGTTGCGCTATATATCGCACCCACAAACGCGCGGTCCAATCGCACAGCGTATAGGTACTTGTTACCTATCTGCCGTACGACCACATGTCGATGTACAAACTGCGACCCTCAGCCGGAGCGTAACAAAAAAAAACCTTTTTACTTCAGTACTACACAATGCACAATTCCCTATTACGCTCCTCTGCAAATCTCCTCACGATTTGCGTATTTCAACCTATATTAACGTGAGTCAGCCGCCTCACGCCACCAAGCCTCCACTTACTTGGTGTACCACGGGACCCGATTTCCGGGGTTCAAATCCACTCACTCTGCTTTCGCTCACTCAGATATACTTTGTTTTTCTGTACAGAAAATTTTCACTCGTTCTGATTGGCAGCTTTACCCCCAGAGGCAATACAGTTTATAAACTAAATTTTAGCGTAACCTGCTTTTGAAATCGGATAGTTATGTGCTATTGTATTAAATGTCTACTATCCCACCTTAATTGAACAAATATCGTGTGGTTTTATTATGCGCACACAACCCTACGCAAGCTTGCGTAATTACGCAACCGTGCGTACCTCTATGCCATGTGTGTGGCCTTGCGCCACGTGCACGTTTTTTGTACGCTGTCCTCACATTCCATACCACGTGTACCAATGTGCGTACGCAATAAAACAAATCACACAACTCTATAAATGTGAGCAATACTAACTATGGCCCTCATTCCGAGTTGATCGCTCGCAAGGCGATTTTAGCAGAGTTACACACTAGCCGCCGCCTACTGGGAGTGAATCTTAGCTTCTTAAAATTGCGACCGATGTATTCGCAATATTGCGATTACTAACTACTTAGCAGTTTCAGAGTAGCTTCAGACTTACTCGGCATCTGCGATCAGTTCAGTGCTTGTCGTTCCTGTTTTGACGTCACAAACACACCCAGCGTTCGCCCAGACACTCCCCCGTTTCCCCGGCCACTCCTGCGTTTTTTCCGGAAACGGTAGCGTTTTTTCCCGCACGCCCATAAAACGGCCTGTTTCCGCCCAGTAACACCCATTTCCTGTCAATCACATTACGATCGCCGGAGCGATGAAAAAGCCGTGAGTAAAAATACTATCTCCATTGTAAAATTACTTGGCGCAGTCACAGTGCGAATATTGCGCATGCGTACTAAGCGGAATTTCACTGCGATGCGATGAAAAATACCGAGCGATCAACTCGGAATGAGGGCCTATAATCGCTCACTTAACACAACACTTTTTTCTGTATAAACCTTAACAACCAGGCCAGAACTGCGTTTGTGTCTTTACACTGCCTTAAATACATTTATTTCAAATTTACCTATATAGCAACAAATGTATCCTATTTCACACAGATCTGTAATGACTGCAATAATCTATAATTTAAATGATATGATTCAGATTGGATAGCTATCTTGCAGAACATACACTGATATAAATATACACATAATTACAATAATAATATTTATATATATATATATATATATATATATATATATATATATAAAAATCACTGGCCTTCTATGTGACACCTTACCCCTTATTTGTATATCAAAGCTATGTGCTTTTCACTGCTAAAAAAAACAGTTACACAGGTTAATTTGCATTTCAATGGCTATCCTCCCTAGTAAGCAGATTCTACAAATCTTGGAAGGAAAAACAAAACAAAAACAAAACTCTTTCTTTCCTTTTTCTATCTGTGTGCAACCCCCCACTTGATGTAAAGTAATTACACACAGATAAGAAGGAAAGAAAAAGAAAAACTTATCTCACCATTTACTCTCACTAGGCCCAATTGAAACTATTTGTAATTGACTATGGCATGGGTTAAATAAATGCATTGGTAACTCATAGATGGTGCTTGATGTGACAAAGGAAACTGATTGTTCTGAGCAGACTGAAAATCAGCTATTTAGAAAATGACCTTCCTAAAATGGCCACTGCTCCTCCCCCTTCCACATCCATGAGGTTTACACAAGATGGTGGACAAGCCATGTGGTTAGTCCAAAATGGAGGACAGACCATGCAGCTTCCTTTGTCACAAAGAAATCACACATTATACAAGCACCAGAAGTTATTTTAGGCCTGAGTTTAAAAAAAAAACTATATCAATGCTATTCAGCAACTTTTAAATGTACTTTTAAATCTACTTAACAGATAAACAATCCAATCTGAATCAAACACAATATGACTTATTTGAACTTTGTTTTGCAACAATAAAAATACGCTTTAGCATCTTAAATATTATGAGAAACACATTGTCCCTTGAATTTTCATATAATTGGCTTACTGATAACACAACAGAACACACAGATATGATTTTCTCAGCATCACGATGCGTCCACCACAAGCTGATCAACCACAGCGTCGCGTTTGTAATGTACAGTGCATCATTAAGACCATGATATCCCGGACGAGCTCCCATCTGTAAATACCAAATTGTTTCCTTACAAATATTTAAAACTTCGAAAACTGCTATTGCAAAGGGGTGGAAGAGGCAAGGCCATGGGACATACAGCCGGCCGATGTTGTTGGAGATGATCCGATGCTGCGTCTTAGGATGTAGCTCAGAGCACTAATGCTAGCAGGATGCGTGACGCTTCCCGCAGCATTACCATATTAGTGCTATCGCTACTGCTTCTATGTAAGCAGCAGCGATAGCAACTCTAACCCCATCTGAATCAGGCCCAATGTCTTTTCAAGGCTGTTTTTTAAAAAAAAAACTCTTGTCAAGACAGTGGCACCAATAAAAACTTGTCCTGGCAAAGAGTGTAAAATAAAGGAATAGCTTATGCGGTTTTGAGCCTGGTTTATCTACTGTACATATTACATGTGCAAATATAACACCCTATTCAGTAGCAGCTCTTAAACTGCTAAAATCGCAGATGGTCATGTTGCGGGCATCTTCGTATGCACAGGGGCGTGGTCGGACAACGGAGGAGTGTCCGAACTATGTTCGGGCAGCCAAGTGACGTTATATGCGGCTGATGCGATGAAGAAAATGGCGCTGCTCCTGCGTATGCAGTCTGGCTGCATATGAAGGGGTCAACCTTAATTTCTGATTCTGCAATGCGATTGCAATTGATTTACGAACACATCACAGCATGGAGATTAGCATGCTGGATGGCCTTTCCCTGTGCTGGGCGTCCCCAGTATGCGATCATCAGCAGTAGCAGATTCTGCTTTCTAGCATAATCTTCGACTGATACTGCATAGGGTCCATAGGCTGCAATTGAGGGGCCGAAGATCAAGCCTCTAAGAAGCTTTGATGGACATGGGAATTGAAAAAAAAGAATGGTCCCCCTCCCACTTTCCCAAGATAACACTGTGGAACATGAGTTGCCCAACATCCTATATAATAATTGGCTAACTGCTATGTGCACTGTTGGCCACTAAAGGCTGCCACACAGATCAAATGAAAATGAAAGCGATCACGGAGGGAGATGTTACATCCAGCTGATAATTACGTAAAAACACTGATCTGACTGTTTCACACTTGCTGTATATGGTGAGAGGGTGCTGGGGAGAGAGAGAGTGGGGCGTAGGTTTTTGGTGTGGCTGTTGCCATTTATAACAACCTTTCATATTAAAAATTGACTGGATTTTCTACCCTTTAGTTTGATTTCCACTTACAGTTACATTAATCTAATGCTGCTCCTCACCTCTGGGGTGCCGCTGGCAGCCACTGGAGGGACTCACACACACACACACACACACACACACACACACACACACACACACCCTACATACACTGCACTCCCCACCAAACAGTATACTGCCCCTATATCATACCTCCCAACTGTTCTGATTTTCGCGGGACAGTCCTGTTTTTTGGGGACTGTCCCACCCACGGGCCGCTGTGTCCCATGGTGTAGGGGGGCAGTTGGGAGGCTCCTGTCACAGCGTCTATTCAGTGGAAACAGGAGGAGAGGGGGCATGCCAGCAGCTCACAGAGTGCTGGGCATGCCCCCTCAGTGATGAAAATGGGGGCATGGCTCGCGAAAATGGCCCTCCCGTGAAGCCACACACCCTTTTCACAGGCCACGCCCCTTTCATGGTTGGCGTGCGAGGGTGTCCCTCTTCAGGAAGTCCTAATGTTGGGAGGTATGCCTATATACACACTGCACAGTCATATAGTGCAACCTATATTATACCTTCCAACATGACCCTCTCCAGGAGGGACAGAATGTTCTGCTCCGGGACTTTCCTCTTAATTTATGATTGCCAGCACCTGATTTGAACAGGTCAATAGAGAAGAGAGGTGATTCACCACAAGTAATGACAATCCTAAATTAAGAGGGAAGTCCAGGAGCAGAGCATTCTGTCCCTTCTGGTGAGGGTCATGTAGAGAAGTGTGCTTCTATATACAGGGCACCTCCCTCCTCCATATACTGCTCCTGCCATATATAGTATACTCTGCAGCCCCTCCTAAATACTATGCTGCAACCCCAGGTTACTTGCCATTCCGTGACTTGCCCACAAGTTCCAGCAGTAACCAGCAAACAGATGTAGGAACCACCACACAGTACCGCAGCACTCAGAGTAGAGGCTGGGTACACGTGTGGCCACTTACCTGCAGTGGGAGAAGGTGAATCGGTCGGGCAGGAAGGAGTGAGACCCTCTGTGTTGTGAGCAGTGCGGTGACCAGGAGTAGGAGTGGTCTGCGCTGGGGCTGCAGATGATGCAGGTGAGGAGGCAGATAATCGTCTCAACTGCCTTATATATATTGCGTGCCGGTGGAAGGGAGGGGTCCTGTGCATGCCCTTCACAAACGCCACACAGGCAATGCCCAGGCCTCTATGGCCAGCTGCTGGTGGCAATTGATGTCCTCTTCCCCCAGACTGGACAAGAGCTGTGTGAGGACTGGTGACCTTACATGTGCCAGTACTGGTTTATATAGTGCAACATCCCTCAGCATGACAGAGCCACAGCTCACGGCAGCAGGACTTCCAGAATCTCGGCAGCTCCTGTGTGAGTAGCCACCTTTCCACCCTATAATCGGCCCTGGTGTCTGTCATTTTGACAGGCTTTTAACTAGTACTATAATGAAATAGGAGGCGCAGGTTATATACGTAATCCCAGCGGGCAGGATGCTGGCTGTCAATATCCCGTCACAGTGGCATCCAGCCCGCTAGAATACCAGCAGCAGGGCGAGGACTAAGAGTCCTCTTGCATTTTAACTGCATTGCAGAGGCGCACATCACAAAGCAATGTGGTTACAGTGGCCCGCTGTCACGAATTTGGCAGGCATTTTTCTAGCATTGATGTACCAGCCGCAGGCTGCACTGTCTCATGGTGGGGGGTGGTCAGGAGGGGGGATACATACGATATCCCGGCGTATGGAATTCCGGCTGTCAGTATCCCGACAGCGGCATCCCATTTGTCGAAATAATGGTCCGAGACAGCAAGTCCCTTAGCGGGCTCGCTGCGCTTGCCACACTTTGGGCCCGGTTCTATTCCCACTTGGGAAGTACGGGTGGTTGTTGGGATGCCGGCTGACAATTTATCAGCGTGTGTCAGGATTTCGGCGTTGACCTCCTGACAGATGGTAAACTGACTGCATCCCGTCGGGAGGTGCCCACTCACTCACTGTTCTACTTATTCACTGGAGAGAGGCACTAGGGAGAAAACCCATCAGCTGCAAAAAACACGGGCATGCCCCCAGCTTGACATAAAATCCTGGATCCGCAGGGCCACCCTCCCTTGTGCAAGGTCATATCTCCTATTTCCGTGTGTGTGCCTTAGATGCGCACAAAGATCCCAGCCCTGGACTTGAAGAAAGTTAGGAGGTTTGCAGTGGCTGTAATTGTATGTAATGTTTTGTAATAGTTTTAATAAAATAAAAGGAGAAGATTTATTTCCTGGAGAGAATATGCAATAAGTCTTCTCCATTTAAGAGACTCTAGGCTGATGATAATAGAATATTGCAGGGCAGGCAGCAGTGTCTAGTGGTGATCACCCGTCTACTAGTTTATGTAAAAGTGTAAAAGGCATATAAACTCCTTATGTACATTTGTGTGGCAGAATGTGCAGGGACTGAAATGCCTACTGTTAGCGTCCCTGCATCCATTGGTTACTTATTTGAAACTGGCACTAGTACCATGGCAGTTGCACTGTCTCCATCTGACAGCAGCCTCCTATGCTAGCAGCTGTGAAGGCAGCCTCTGGCATTTACAGGACCGGACATTCCCATTACCCCCCCCCCCTGCTGAATGGATAATTTTTGCGTGCACTACTAGCCACCTCTTACTTTTTGGCCATATTTCTGATGCCGTCTGTCCCGATCACAATAGCGACATTGGTTTTCAGAAATTTTAGCGCATGCACCTTTGAAAAAAATCATCCAACTATGTGAACGTTGGCATTGCACGTGACTATGAAACAGGCACATTGTGTCTAGGCACAAGTTATATCTTTAGATTTGGTGTGCTTGATGAGTTATAAAACTTTGGATATCACTCATTTAATATCTGTTAGACGTCGATATGTAGTGCTTTGCTATCAATGTATGTTACTAAATAATACATTTTGAACTGCCGACATTCTGGTGCTCATGCCGCTTAGCCCAAAACTTAAGAGCAGGGTACAATTTGAGCTTACATGTAGGTGGCATATTGGACTAGATCTGAGTGTTGTCCAGATGGGTTCAGTATGAATTACCGATGTCCGGGATGCCAGCCATCAGTATTCCGGCAACGGCTTGTGGGCTCACTGCGCTCGCCACGCTGCGCTCACCACAGGTTCTATTCCCACTCTATGGGTGTCGTGGACGGGACACGGTGTACTAATTGGGGTTCCCGGTCACTTTTACAAAGAAAATTACACAAAAAAACAAAACTCATGTCGACCTGCCAACCATGTTGACCTTTTTCAGGTGTCGATCTACTGCCTGTTGACCAATAGCGGTGGACCTAATGAGTGTCGACCTAAATAGGGTTGACCCAACAAACCTATTACATCGTGGACACCCACGAGTGAGAATAGTCCCTGTAAGATGGGATTCCGGCTGGCGGCATTGTAGTAGAGAAAGACCACCTTTCTGTCAAACTGACAGTTGCCACACCCCTTTCTCCTGGGGAACGCCCCTTTAATATTAAATAATAGTGTTTGATATTGCTTTTATATAAAATGTAATATAAAATTTATAGAGCTCGATATTAAACTGTATTAAAAGATAATTGCTTTGAAAAGAGTGTCACGTAACACCAGTCGCAGAATGTCACGCAACGCAGCGCGTCAAATCAAGCGGATGAAAGATGCATATTACACAGTGTTAAAACCAGGTAGTTTTAGTGGCATTGATAAATATTATGGGTCGGTTAAAAATAAATTTAAAAGATCCGACGTAAGAAAGTGGTTACAAGAACAAGACGCATACACGTTGCACAAACCGGCAAGAAAAAACTATGGCCCTCATTCCGAGTTGTTCGCTCGCAAGGCGATTTCAGCAGAGTTACACACGCTAAGCCGCCGCCTACTGGGAGTGAATCTAAACTTCTTAAATGTGCGACCGATGTATGCGCATTTTTGCGATCAAAAACGAGTTAGCAGTTTCTGAGTAACTCCAGACTTACTCTGCCTGTGCGATCAGTTCAGTGCTTTTCGGTCCCGGCTGACGTCAGAAACACACCCAGCGTTCGGCCAAGCACTCCCACCGTTTCTCCAGACACGCCTGCGTTTTTTCCGGAAACGGTAGCGTTTTCAGCCACACGCCCATAAAACGCCATACATCCGCCCAGTAACACCCATTTCCTGTCAATCACAATGCGATCGCCGGAGCGATGAAAAAGCCGTGAGTAAAATTACTTTCTTCATAGTAAAGTTACTTGGCGCATGCGCAGTGCGAACATTACGCATGCGCACTAAGAGAATTCTCACTGCGATGCGATGAAAAATACCGAGCGAACAACTCGGAATGAGGGCCTATAAAAGGAACATGATTTGTGTATCGGGTGTAAACCAGCAGTGGCAATGCGATTTGGTTTCACTGATAGATCTGTCAAAATACAACGATGGTGTTAAATACATATTAACAGTCATCGATATATTCAGTAAGAGGGTGTGGGCTGGAAGTCTGACCGCTAAGAACGCTGCAACAGTCGCTAATGCTTTTGAAAAAATATTCCAGCGGGGTGCTGTGCTGATGAAGCTACAAACCGATAATGGTAAAGAGTTTCTAAACAGAAACCTAAAAAAGGTGTTAGAAAAATACGGTATAAAGCATTTCACGACCAATAACGATGTGAAAGCGGCTGTTATAGAGCGCTTCAATAGGACTTTAAAAACACGCATGTGGCGCTATTTCACGGCAAAGAATACCTACAGATATATAGACGTTTTACAAGACTTCATACGCAGCTATAATAACACATACCATAGAACGATTAAGTGTGCTCCAAACGATGTGAATGACTCTAACGCATTGAGTGTCTTCAAAACGACTTACGGTGATTACTTTAGAAGTAAGAAAGACCCCGTTTGTTTAGGAATCGGTGACCACGTCCGTATTTCTAAATATAAGGACATATTTCAGAAAGGTTACGAACAGAGTTTTTCTGAGGAGATATTTGTTGTACATAGTGTGAACACTAAAGGGCTTAAGCCGCTTTATAAGTTGACAGATCTGTACGGTGAAGTTATAACAGGTAGTTTTTACCCCGAAGAGCTTCAAAGCATACCAAAAAACTATAACAGGGTTTACAAAGTGGAAAAGATTTTAAAAAATAAGACGGTCAGAGGCCGAAAATACGTGTTAGTCAAGTGGCGCGGGTACCCCGCAAAATTTAACAGTTGGGTCGCGGCATCGGTGATAAAAGACATATAAAGCTCATCACTATCTAAACAAGACGAGCGATGGATGACAAGTCGTTCTACATAACCTTACCCAGCAACGCCTCGGCGGTTACTTTCCCGCAAAATAAGATTTCTAACTATAAGACAAAGTTGGCTAAACCGATAGACTTAAATGGCGAATGGGAAGTAGCACTTACTGAGATACAATATCCGCACACGTGGAATACATTGGATTTACAAGATTGTAGACTGCAATTATCATGGGATGGAACGGCGGATCAGCCGGTGGCGAGAGTCGCGAGTTTGTGCATTAAACCGGGTTTTTATGAAACAATCGAAGCGTTACTGAACGTAATCAACACTGAAATTGTACAACTGAAACTGGACGTTGGATTAAGACTAACGTACGATCCGTTTGCACGCGTTGTAACATGCGACAGTAAGCAGTTGTATCAAATCCACGCCGGTTCTAAGCTGGCATGGATACTGGGTTTACAACCTAAAACTAAAATTTCTAAACCATGCGCCGACATCAAAGGTGGCCAATATACGATGTACGTGTACACAGACATTATCGAACACCAACGGGTCGGGGATAGTTATGTACCGCTACTTCGCACTGTTGAAATAAAGGGTTATAACAATGAGGTGGTCACAATACGATACGAGAAGCCCGATTATGTACCATTGTGCAAAACACATTTTGACACGATAGCCATAGAGATAAAGAACGACCAGAACGAGAACATGGCATTTAAGTTTGGGAAAGCGATCGTGAAGCTACACTTCAGACGCCGTGAAACTGAATTTTATTAACTAAGCAGAATGGTCGCTGTTAAAAATTATGGCGATCCGGGCCTCTACGCGCAATATTATAAATCTCAAGCCAGTAATGGATTACCAGGTTTTCACGGCAGTGCGTACATGTACGGCTGCGGTTTAGGTGGTATTTTTTTAAGTCTTTTCAGAAAACCTGTTCCTCTTTTCCGGAGAGGTTTAGAGTTAGCTAAACCGCATATGAAGACCGCGGCACGTAATATAGCAAAAGATGTTATCGGGCAAGCCACAACGGCCGTGGTGAATAAGATACACAAGGCGAACCAAGCAAAGCAAGACGGTTCAGGACTAATATATACAAGAAAAGGCGTGTCTAAAAGAAAACGGAAGCGTATGATAGCGCTTCCGCCTTGGGACATACCCTTTTTAAATAAAAAACAGAGACGACGCAACTCAAAGAAGAAGAGAAAGCCGAAGCGCTCCGTTGGTGATATTTTTTAAACATGTCTTTCATACACCACGGGTCCGTTGAATGTGCAAAAACAGAGCTAGATCTTTTTGACGTGCCCCCGACACAAACTAGCATAGAGAAAAGTCTATACGTCGAAGTTCAACCTTTAGCGGCGTTATCCGACACAGCTCCGCTTGAATTTTATATAGCAGCCAGCGGTGAACACTACTACAATCTGAACAACACGCTGTTGTACGTGACATGCAAGATCATACGAACCGATAACACACCGATACCGCAAGGTGCGCGGGTCGCACTTATTAATTACCCAATAGCGACTTTATTCAACCAAGTGGATGTAACTTTGGGCGACAGGCTCATATCACAATCCAACAATCTTTACGCATATCGCGCGTACATTGAGACTATATTGAATTACAGCTCGGATGCATTGTCAACAAAACACACAACAGGATTATTTTACAAAGATTCGGCTGGTGAATTTAACAACACAGCGCTGGACGGTCCGAATACGGGGTTCAAAAAACGAGCAGGAGCAACATAGCAGAGTCGCACGGTTGAATTGATAGGACCGCTTCACTGCGACCTTTTCCATCAACATAAACTAATTTTAAACGCCGTTGATCTGAAGATTAAACTAACCAGAAACAAAGACGCATTCTGCTTAATGTCATCTGAAGTGGATGCCTTTAAAATACAGATCACAGCGGCGTCCCTGTTCGTGAAAAGAGTGCAGGTCTCACCGGCCGTGCGCTTTGGGCACGCGCAGGCCCTGCTAAACGGTAACGTGAAATACACGATTGACCGCGTTGGGATGAAAATCTACAGCGTACCAACAGGCAGTAGAGTATTTAATCTAGAAAATCTATTTTTAGGTCAAGTGCCGAAAACAGTTATAGCCTGTTTTGTGGATAACGAATCATTTTCAGGAATCCATAACCGGAATCCCCTTTGCTTTGAACATAAAAATGTAAGTTTTGCGTCCCTTTATCTGGATGGAACACCGCACCCCGCCAAACCATTTCAACCCGACTTTGAACGCGGTAATGCTGTAAGAGAGTATATGTCACTCATACAGATCACAAATAAACAGAAATCTGACAATGGTATACTGATTGACCACGAAGTGTACCTCAGAGGCTACACGCTATTTGCTTTTGACCTTTCACCAGAACAGGAGTGTGGAGAACACCTTTCCCTGATAAGAACAGGCAATCTACATGCCGAATTCCGCTTTGCAGAAGCGTTGGACCGGACTGTCAATGTGATAATATATGCTCTATTTGATAACATCATCGAGATTAATCAAAGGCGTGATGTGCTGTACGATTATCTATAAATGAAATAAACTAACACTACACTGCTGAAAAAATGAACACATTACAGATAAACTGTATTCTGTACGCTGTGCAAAGCACACGGCATATTTTTAAAGGAACGTATCCGTGCGATATGTTACCGATCGGTAAACTGGCGCAATACCCCTGCGCGTTTGTAATCAATACGCATAGCAGCGGGCAGCCGGGTGAGCACTGGTTGGCAGCTTATTTTAACGAACAGCGTGAATGTTACTTTTCTGATTCTGATGGTTAGCCCCTGACAGCCCCCTATTCCCAAAAGCAAAAATACATTTTTTAAACTTAAATTCAAAAAGTGTTTATCACCAAAATAAGCAGTTGCAAAATTTTAACAGCACCGTTTGCGGTCAATATTGCGTATACTTTATATTTTACATGTGTAAAAAATACAAATATGTGGATGTACTGGCCCGTTTTAGTGATGACACAAAACGTAATGATTGTTTTGTTTCAAATTTTGTAAGACGGCTCCCAAGAAGTCATTGTCTGAGTCATTATGCAGATAGATATATACAGAATTGTGTAACTTGTAACTAACGTTGTGTGTGAAGCGTTTTATGTACAACGCGGCATAACTATAGCACGTTGTACATAAAACGTTTCACACACAACGTTGTGTGTGAAGCATGTTACGTACAACGCTGTATTGTTTGTGTAACTTGTAATCAACATTCTGTTTGATGCGTTGTACAACGTATCATATCTATGATGTTTTTCTAATAAACAACGTTGTTTATTAAACTTTATATCGCGTGCTTGAAATTTCTTCCGTTTACAGCAATAGAAACAAAGAACAAAACGTTGTTTTATAAATCATAAGCATATTTTATTGATATATATATAACACGGTAAAGACACATTTAAAACATTACATAAAATATTATTGACATAAGTTAAATGAGCCTGTACCCTTTTGTTAACAAAACCAAAACGTATCCTATACAGCACCCACGCATCATTTATAAGGATTTTGGTGATGTCACAAAGTATTTTCGGTTTTGCCAGGGTTAAAGTTTACCCGCCTCGTTGTCTATTCTTTCCGGTTCTGCCGGTTAAAATGGGCGGCAAGTTAATGTTTCCATTATGTCGCACATGCGCCGAGTCTGGACAGACTGAGCTGTGCATTCATGATTCAGAAAAACGTGCACTCATCGGTACATGGTGTACCGTGGAACTAAACTTGGCTGTAGAAATGGGGTACATGGTGTGTAAAATCTATGAGGTGTGGCATTTTGATGAGAGATCTGACAAATTGTTTTCAGGTTACATTAAAACGCACCTCAGGGATAAACAAGAGGCCTCTGGCTATCCCGAATGGTGTACAGACGCCGTGAAACGCCAAGAGTATATAGACGCCTATCAAAAAAATGAAGGCGTGTCTTTACGCCCTGATCACATAGAAATCAACCCCGCCAAAAGACAAATTTCAAAATTGTTTTTAAATTCCTTATGGCGTAAATTTGGCCAACGTAGCAACATGCCCAATACGTGTCTAGTGACCGATCCCGACAAACTTTTTGAATACGCGTTCTAACCGTACTATGATGTGTCCGCTTTGGACTTTGTTGACGATGATACCGTTATGGTAAATTGGAAGTATGCCAAAGATCATTACACCGGGGGCGCAATTTCAAATGTAACTATAGCCATCTTTACAACTGCTTATGCACGTGTTGAACTGTACAAACTACTGGATAGATTACAAGATAGATGTCTTTATCACGACACAGATTCTGTAATTTTTGTCAGTAGACCCGGTGACTGGAGTCCGCCATTGGGTGATTATTTAGGCGAGTTGACCAGCGAACTACCCACGGGCACCCATATAACAGAATTTGTCTCAGCCGGTCCCAAGTCATACGACTATCGACTAAACAACGTAAAAACCTGTTTAAAAGTTAAAGGTATAACGCTCAATGTTGATAATGCGCAGCACGTTAACTTTGACAGCCTGAAAGAACTGGTCTTAGATTATCCTTTAAACCCCGAAGGCAACGACCAGAAAAAGGTTGTGATCCGTCAACCTGGTATAGTACGTGTGAAAAAGTGCTGGCAGATAGAGACGTGTACTTTGCAGAAGACGCAAAGGTGTGTTTATACTAAACGGTCTCTTACGGACAACTTTGCAACACTGCCGTTCGGCTATTAAGATGGACACCAGATTTCAGCACCCTTTCTCATGTATTTTAGCGGGTCCGTCCAATTCGGGTAAAAGTTATTTTGTGAAAACGCTGTTGTAGCACGCTGCAACACATATGACTCATGTACCTGATAATGTTGTTTGGTTTTACACCTGTTGGCAGCCTATATATGACCAACTTCTTTGTGATTACCCCGGTACGCGTTTTATAGATGGTTTACCAGAGTCTTTTAGCGATGATCAACTTTTTCCCCCTGATAAGATTAATTTAACAGTGATTGATGATCTGATGGACGCAGCTAGTAATAATTCTGAGGTTGAGAAAGCTTTCACAAAGTATGTACACCATCATAATCTCAGTATCCTGTACCTTGTCCAAAACATATTTTGTCAAGGCAAAAAGAGCAGGACTATACATTTAAACACAAAATATATGGTCCTGTTCAAAAACCCCAGGGATAAAATGCAGGTGGGCATTCTGGCTAGACAAATGTACCCATCGAAACATCGTTTTTTTCTCGAATCCTATGAATCCGTGACGGAGGCCCCTTATGGGTATTTACTGGTTGATTTAAGAAACAACGCTCTTGACGATTATCGTTTATGAAGCGGCTTATTCCCACCAGACACACCTGTCGCTTTTGTCATTAAGAAGCGCGGTTCTATAAAGCTATAACCTTTAGTCATTCGTTGTCATTCTAACAACGGTGAACATGTCGGGACGGATAAGACGTAATTGGGCGCTTTTAAAAATGTTAATTAAAGCAACACCAACCCAAAGAAACGCTATTTTATCCAATGCTTCAAACGATTTAGTAACGGATATTTGTGAGATAGCGCTCAACACGCTTAAAGGTAAAATACCGCTGTCTCAACGACAGTTGAACTACCTTAAAAAGAAGCGAGAGCTTATAAAATCACTTTGTAATAAGAAATGTGCCATTGGAAAAAAGAAGAGGTTGGTTAAACAGTCGGGTGGTTTTATTGGTTCGCTGCTTGGTTTTGCTATACCACTAATTACAGGACTACTGTCTAATCGCTGATGGAGTACGCTGAGAAAATGTATCTGATGCCTCAGAATCAGATAGACCGTTTACATAACAAACCGAACAGCGACGACATACGTAAAACAGCAACGCGCGGTCTAGATGTAGAGATTGTGAAAGTACTACAGAATAATGATTTATCAGAATATGAAAAAGCAAAGCGATATACAACGTTGTTGCAGAGATATCTGGTGTTGAGTAAACAGGCTGATAGTGAAATGTCAACTTTAGCTCTTTTATCCCCCATTGCAAAATCTGTTGATGAATCAAATAACACGACAAAACCTGTTGTGCCCGATGCTGTTTATCATGAGCTTTTGAGCGGTGTTAATGCCCGGTATAAAAAAAACTGTGAAATACTATTGAGTAAAATGACACGCTCTAAACACATCACAGACTGGAACAGTAAAGGGGAGTTTTTGTACAAAGGCATCGCTGTGCCAGGTTCCAACATGTTAGATTTAATAAGAAGCATCACGCAAAGCCACGGTGTGTCGAGCCGTAATATACCGAACGGCTGGCCTGAATTTATGCGGGCTATGTCTGAATTAAATATTCCCTCAACCGTCATAGGCAATGCGGCAAATAGAATGTGCTTAGAACGCTTAAAAGCTGAAAAGCAGGAGGACTCTGATGGCGCTGTGACATCGCCCATGTCGCTACAAACCGGTCGAATAAATGTTTTAAGTCCCCCAGGGTTAACAACGCCGCACGGGTACTTACTGCCTAGGAAAAGATCCGTAAATCTATTTCAGGATTCACAGTGGCTGAAACTATAACATATAACTAATTTATACTATTTTTTATACACTGTATTTTGTGTTGGCATTTTGCGCCACAATGTTTAACTTATGTCAATAATATTTTATGTAATGTTTTAAATGTGTCTTTACCGTGTTATATATATCAATAAAATATGCTTATGATTTATAAAACAACGTTTTGTTCTTTGTTTCTATTGCTGTAAACGGAAGAAATTTCAAGCACGCGATATAAAGTTTAATAAACAACATTGTTTATTAGAAAAACATCATAGATATGATACGTTGTACATAAAACGCATCAAACAGAATTTAGTGAGAAGCCATATACCACCTAAAAATATAAAATTAAAGGAAAGTAAGGGCAGCTTTTATTGTTTAAAATGTGTTGCATGCAGAACAACAAAACAAACATCAGTCCAGCCCAAACAAATATTTAAGTCTAGTTCTACAAAAAAAGAGTTTAATGTGAAAAGCAGAATTACTTGTGACTCAGAGAGAGTAATATATCTGCTGGAATGTCCATGTGGATATCAATACATTGGACAAACTAAGAGAAAGCTCAAGATCCGTATATCCGAGCATATATTAAATATTAAAAAGGGTTTGGAAACCCATAGTGTGTCCAAACACTTTTTAGATTACCACAATAAAGACGCATCAAAATTAAATTTCATGGGTATATACAAGGTAGAAAACAACTGGAGAGGAGGAGATATATCTCAAGTTTTAATACAAGCAGAAACCAAATGGATGTACTTCATGGATACCTTGGTACCAAAGGGGTTAAATATTGATATAGAATTAAATGCCTTTTTATAAATATAATTGATTTTACTATGACACACATAACATTAGAATTGCGCAAAACCTTATAGATGTTGAAAGGAAAAATTAATAAATTCACTATTGAGAAGATTTTTGCATTTTTTAATAAAATCATTAGAACACATGGCAGCCGCCTTTTTTAATTGTGAACTTCCGTTTTTCCTAATAAAGTTTTATCCTATAAAAAGGAAGGAGAACATCCACTATTTATCCTAGATGAAGGGCTTATGCCTGAAACGCGTTGGATAGTACTTTTAAGGACCGATCGCTATTTAAATAGACGGGGAAACAAGCCGGCTGTTAACAGCTAATTACAGCCGCCAACCGTCACAGCAATCAGCGATCAGAAGTTGCAGCCTTTGCAGTAACACTGCACTTCCTATCTAAAGAAGGAATCGCGGCATTCAGCAGTCAGCAGCGAGACGGGAAACCAGCCGCCTATCACCCGTCAATCATACCAACAAGCCGCCAGCCGCTAATTCCAGCTAACAGCAGCCGCTAATACGATCAAGCAGTGGAGAGTGGACACCACAGAAGGATTCCATCACACCTGACGTGGAAGCTCTTCACTTATTCAAACAGGCTCTAAAGGTATTTAGACAGGGTGAGTTAGGAATCAAAGCATTCTTTTTATTTATTTCTTTTTGCTCAGTTCAAAATCCGGTCCTTATATAGCCCTAAAAGGGCTGTAAACATTATTTACTAATACTTTTTTCCACAGGTTTTGCACATACACATAAAAAGTTTTTTATTATTTTTTTACAAGCGCTCTTTTTCACAGTTTTATAGTATATATTTTTAATAGAGCTGCTATCATATCTCCATTCTAGCGCAATTAAGTTTTATTTATAATTTGATTGATTTTTACCGAAATTGCTGCTGCACAATGAATGGATATATCACACATAAACATAGAAATAAGATACAAGACATATTTAGCATTGAAACCCCTCTACCAGAACCACAAGTAGAGGATGAACGGTTTTGTTCTCTATTTTTAAAACTAGAAAAGAATTATACAAATGAAATTAAACATTGGTGGGAAGTTGCAACCCTAACAAAATATATAGAATTGGGGATGATACCAAGAGGTCTGCGTATCCAAAAAAAACCCAGCTTTGAACCATTGCAAACAAACTTCTATGAACAATAGAATAAAATTCTGGACACATGTTCAAAAGATCTGATGGTCCTCATTGTTAAGGACAGACAAAAATCATTAGAAGTCCTGAATGCAAAAATAAAGGAAACAGAAGAGAAATTTGAACCATTAAAGAATATGACGGACTATACGAATCTAATGAAAATGACCAACACTAAACTGCTTAAACTTGAGAATGACATTATACTACAAAAACAAAGAAAATTTCAAAGAGACCATAAAGAAAAAGCACTTATTCCGGAAGATGAAAGAAGAAAAATGGGAAATCCACTGAATCAACAATACAAACAAAATAAACGTAATTGGCAGGATCAACAAACTTATCAGCAACAATATAACAAGGGACGTCCATACAACCAAATAAACACAAGAACTTCTAACCTTTGATTAAAAAACAACCACCCCCATCGTCACAAGGAAGACGGTACGCATCATATGATTCCAGGAATTTTGTATACAGTGCAAGAAATGAAAGAGATCTGAGGCGGGAATCGTTTGAAAAAGGACAAAAAACAGCGGAAAATCAAGAAGAGGAAGAATATCAATCATTGATGGAGAAAGTTGGGTCGGCAAGTACAAACTCCACAAAGAAACGACCATTTACAATTACAGAGGAAGAAGATGAGGAGGAAAATGATGCTTTTTTAGATCTCCTTATGAAGAAAGACAAACCTCCAGAATGGACAGAGGTTGTCCGCAAACGGTTAAAGAAAACACCTGTCTCCCCAGGAGAAGGGGTGTCAGGGGTGGGAAGAAGAAAAAACAACTAACAAAAATACCAAAAGTTTTGGATGCAGAGAAATGAAGGAATCTATAATCTCAGTAAGATGATATTAACACCACATCAAATATCCTTATTGTCAAAAGGCTTAAAATTCTCACCGCAATCAAATGCCAGTCCTTTTGACTTATATATTGATACACAAAAATTCATACGTAAATTATGTATAAAGAAATTTTATTCAACACAAATTGACAATATCCCAAATGACCAGATTCATAGTGAATTCAAACATAGCCAATTTAAACCATCCTCTACGTTCTTCCCCTCACATATCAAGGGTCCACATATCAGTACTTTTGAAAGACTGGTAGAAAGAGACATTAGGGCCCTCACAGGGAAAGAGAAGAAAAAATACAATCTTTCTAAGGAAGAACAAGAAGCATTAGAAGAACTAAAAAGAATGACAACATCATCTTTAAACCAGCAGATAAGGGTGGAGGTTTGGTTATAATGGACAAAGAAAAATATGAACAAGAAGTTAATAACCTACTTTCTGACACAGAGACCTATCAACTACTTCAATGTGATCCAACTAACCAATATAAAAGGGAACTCGAGGAACTTTTGCAGGAAGGTCTGCAGTTAAACATCCTAAATAAAAAAGAATATGACTTTCTTCACAAAATACATCCGAAGGTTCCAACGTTCTATCAGCTACCCAAACTTCACAAGAACCCACATAATCCCCCCGGACGCCCAATAGTGTCAGGCATAAACTCCTTATCTTCAAATTTATCAAAGTATGTGGACTTTTATCTTCAAGACATAGTACAAGATCAAAAAAGTTATTTAAAGGACACTATAAGTATCTTACAAATCTTAGAAACAACTGTCTGGGATAAGGATTATATTTTATGTACATGTGACGTACGTTCTTTGTATACTTGCATTGCACATAATATAGGTTGTGATGCTAATAGACATTTTTTATCCAATAATACAAACTTACCCAATGCACAAATTAACTTTATTATGGACTGTATTAAATATATATTAAATCATAATTATTTTTGGAATGATGGTAAATTTTACAATCAGAAGAAAGGAGTAGCAATGG
Organism: Pseudophryne corroboree; assembly: GCF_028390025.1. NCBI lineage: Eukaryota > Metazoa > Chordata > Amphibia > Anura > Myobatrachidae > Pseudophryne > Pseudophryne corroboree. The sequence continues at coordinate 697,766,025 of NC_086448.1, read as the reverse complement.
GTTCTTCCTTCGCTCCTAGCTATTCGAATCTCTTTGTGGCTAGGTGGGAGGAGGAATCCATCTGGAATAACAACCCATTTCTTTCCCATCTAATAATTTGGAAGAGGTACATAGATGATCTGATCTTTATATGGAAGGGTCCAGAAAGCACCTTAAAAGAATTCCTATCCCACATGAAAAATAACAATTATGGTCTTGATTTCACAACTACAATAAGTAGAGATATGGTCATATACCTAGATTTAGAGATATACATTGAAGACAATAAAATTCATACTAGAACTCACACAAAAACAGTTAGCGGTAATAATATGCTTTCCTGCAATAGTAATCATCATAATAATTGGATTAAAAACATTCCAGGGGGCCAGTTTAGGAGGCTTCGAAGAAACTCTTCCAAATATGACACCTTTTTGGCTCAGAGTGATTCTTTAAGAAAAAAATTTGTAGGGAAAGGTTATAACGAGGAAAACCTACAACAAGAAATCAGTAAAGTCGCAAATATGGATAGAAAGGAATTAATTCAATATAAACCAAAAAATCAAGAAAATAACTTTTCTCTGGCCTTTGTTACTCAATTTAATAGCCAGCATCGAGCATTTGAAAAAATTATAAATACACATTGGCACATTCTACAACTTGACAATAAATTAAAACCTTTGATTAAGGATAAACCGCAAATAATATACAAAAAGGCAGAAAATTTAAAACAGAATTTAGTGAGAAGCCATATACCACCTAAAAATATAAAATTAAAGGAAAGTAAGGGCAGCTTTTATTGTTTAAAATGTGTTGCATGCAGAACAACAAAACAAACATCAGTCCAGCCCAAACAAATATTTAAGTCTAGTTCTACAAAAAAAGAGTTTAATGTGAAAAGCAGAATTACTTGTGACTCAGAGAGAGTAATATATCTGCTGGAATGTCCATGTGGATATCAATACATTGGACAAACTAAGAGAAAGCTCAAGATCCGTATATCCGAGCATATATTAAATATTAAAAAAGGTTTGGAAACCCATAGTGTGTCCAAACACTTTTTAGATTACCACAATAAAGACGCATCAAAATTAAATTTCATGGGTATATACAAGGTAGAAAACAACTGGAGAGGAGGAGATATATCTCAAGTTTTAAAACAAGCAGAAACCAAATGGATGTACTTCATGGATACCTTGGTACCAAAGGGGTTAAATATTGATATAGAATTAAATGCCTTTTTATAAATATAATTGATTTTACTATGACACACATAACATTAGAATTGCGCAAAACCTTATAGATGTTGAAAGGAAAAATTAATAAATTCACTATTGAGAAGAGTTTTTCATTTTTTAATAAAATCATTAGAACACATGGCAGCCGCCTTTTTTAATTGTGAACTTCCGTTTTTCCTAATAAAGTTTTATCCTATAAAAAGGAAGGAGAACATCCACTATTTATCCTAGATGAAGGGCTTATGCCTGAAACGCGTTGGATAGTACTTTTAAGGACCGAACGCTCTTTAAATAGACGGGGGAACAAGCCGGCTGTTAACAGCTAATTACAGCCGCCAACCGTCACAGCAATCAGCGATCAGAAGTTGCAGCCTTTGCAGTAACACTGCACTTCCTATCTAAAGAAGGAATCGCGGCATTCAGCAGTCAGCAGTGAGACGGGAAACCAGCCGCCTATCACCCGTCAATCATACCAACAAGCCGCCAGCCGCTAATTCCAGCTAACAGCAGCCGCTAATACGATCAAGCAGTGGAGAGTGGACACCACAGAAGGATTCCATCACACCTGACGTGGAAGCTCTTCACTTATTCAAACAGGCTCTAAAGGTATTTAGACAGGGTGAGTTAGGAATCAAAGCATTCTTTTTATTTATTTCTTTTTGCTCAGTTCAAAATCCGGTCCTTATATAGCCCTAAAAGGGCTGTAAACATTATTTACTAATACTTTTTTCCACAGGTTTTGCACATACACATAAAAAGTTTTTTATTATTTTTTTACAAGCGCTCTTTTTCACAGTTTTATAGTATATATTTTTAATAGAGCTGCTATCATATCTCCATTCTAGCGCAATTAAGTTTTATTTATAATTTGATTGATTTTTACCGAAATTGCTGCTGCACAATGAATGGATATATCACACATAAACATAGAAATAAGATACAAGACATATTTAGCATTGAAACCCCTCTACCAGAACCACAAGTAGAGGATGAACGGTTTTGTTCTCTATTTTTAAAACTAGAAAAGAATTATACAAATGAAATTAAACATTGGTGGGAAGTTGCAACCCTAACAAAATATATAGAATTGGGGATGATACCAAGAGGTCTGCGTATCCAAAAAAAACCCAGCTTTGAACCATTGCAAACAAACTTCTATGAACAATAGAATAAAATTCTGGACACATGTTCAAAAGATCTGATGGTCCTCATTGTTAAGGACAGACAAAAATCATTAGAAGTCCTGAATGCAAAAATAAAGGAAACAGAAGAGAAATTTGAACCATTAAAGAATATGACGGACTATACGAATCTAATGAAAATGACCAACACTAAACTGCTTAAACTTGAGAATGACATTATACTACAAAAACAAAGAAAATTTCAAAGAGACCATAAAGAAAAAGCACTTATTCCGGAAGATGAAAGAAGAAAAATGGGAAATCCACTGAATCAACAATACAAACAAAATAAACGTAATTGGCAGGATCAACAAACTTATCAGCAACAATATAACAAGGGACGTCCATACAACCAAATAAACACAAGAACTTCTAACCTTTGATTAAAAAACAACCACCCCCATCGTCACAAGGAAGACGGTACGCATCATATGATTCCAGGAATTTTGTATACAGTGCAAGAAATGAAAGAGATCTGAGGCGGGAATCGTTTGAAAAAGGACAAAAAACAGCGGAAAATCAAGAAGAGGAAGAATATCAATCATTGATGGAGAAAGTTGGGTCGGCAAGTACAAACTCCACAAAGAAACGACCATTTACAATTACAGAGGAAGAAGATGAGGAGGAAAATGATGCTTTTTTAGATCTCCTTATGAAGAAAGACAAACCTCCAGAATGGACAGAGGTTGTCCGCAAACGGTTAAAGAAAACACCTGTCTCCCCAGGAGAAGGGGTGTCAGGGGTGGGAAGAAGAAAAAACAACTAACAAAAATACCAAAAGTTTTGGATGCAGAGAAATGAAGGAATCTATAATCTCAGTAAGATGATATTAACACCACATCAAATATCCTTATTGTCAAAAGGCTTAAAATTCTCACCGCAATCAAATGCCAGTCCTTTTGACTTATATATTGATACACAAAAATTCATACGTAAATTATGTATAAAGAAATTTTATTCAACACAAATTGACAATATCCCAAATGACCAGATTCATAGTGAATTCAAACATAGCCAATTTAAACCATCCTCTACGTTCTTCCCCTCACATATCAAGGGTCCACATATCAGTACTTTTGAAAGACTGGTAGAAAGAGACATTAGGGCCCTCACAGGGAAAGAGAAGAAAAAATACAATCTTTCTAAGGAAGAACAAGAAGCATTAGAAGAACTAAAAAGAATGACAACATCATCTTTAAACCAGCAGATAAGGGTGGAGGTTTGGTTATAATGGACAAAGAAAAATATGAACAAGAAGTTAATAACCTACTTTCTGACACAGAGACCTATCAACTACTTCAATGTGATCCAACTAACCAATATAAAAGGGAACTCGAGGAACTTTTGCAGGAAGGTCTGCAGTTAAACATCCTAAATAAAAAAGAATATGACTTTCTTCACAAAATACATCCGAAGGTTCCAACGTTCTATCAGCTACCCAAACTTCACAAGAACCCACATAATCCCCCCGGACGCCCAATAGTGTCAGGCATAAACTCCTTATCTTCAAATTTATCAAAGTATGTGGACTTTTATCTTCAAGACATAGTACAAGATCAAAAAAGTTATTTAAAGGACACTATAAGTATCTTACAAATCTTAGAAACAACTGTCTGGGATAAGGATTATATTTTATGTACATGTGACGTACGTTCTTTGTATACTTGCATTGCACATAATATAGGTTGTGATGCTAATAGACATTTTTTATCCAATAATACAAACTTACCCAATGCACAAATTAACTTTATTATGGACTGTATTAAATATATATTAAATCATAATTATTTTTGGAATGATGGTAAATTTTACAATCAGAAGAAAGGAGTAGCAATGGGTTCTTCCTTCGCTCCTAGCTATTCGAATCTCTTTGTGGCTAGGTGGGAGGAGGAATCCATCTGGAATAACAACCCATTTCTTTCCCATCTAATAATTTGGAAGAGGTACATAGATGATCTGATCTTTATATGGAAGGGTCCAGAAAGCACCTTAAAAGAATTCCTATCCCACATGAAAAATAACAATTATGGTCTTGATTTCACAACTACAATAAGTAGAGATATGGTCATATACCTAGATTTAGAGATATACATTGAAGACAATAAAATTCATACTAGAACTCACACAAAAACAGTTAGCGGTAATAATATGCTTTCCTGCAATAGTAATCATCATAATAATTGGATTAAAAACATTCCAGGGGGCCAGTTTAGGAGGCTTCGAAGAAACTCTTCCAAATATGACACCTTTTTGGCTCAGAGTGATTCTTTAAGAAAAAAATTTGTAGGGAAAGGTTATAACGAGGAAAACCTACAACAAGAAATCAGTAAAGTCGCAAATATGGATAGAAAGGAATTAATTCAATATAAACCAAAAAATCAAGAAAATAACTTTTCTCTGGCCTTTGTTACTCAATTTAATAGCCAGCATCGAGCATTTGAAAAAATTATAAATACACATTGGCACATTCTACAACTTGACAATAAATTAAAACCTTTGATTAAGGATAAACCGCAAATAATATACAAAAAGGCAGAAAATTTAAAACAGAATTTAGTGAGAAGCCATATACCACCTAAAAATATAAAATTAAAGGAAAGTAAGGGCAGCTTTTATTGTTTAAAATGTGTTGCATGCAGAACAACAAAACAAACATCAGTCCAGCCCAAACAAATATTTAAGTCTAGTTCTACAAAAAAAGAGTTTAATGTGAAAAGCAGAATTACTTGTGACTCAGAGAGAGTAATATATCTGCTGGAATGTCCATGTGGATATCAATACATTGGACAAACTAAGAGAAAGCTCAAGATCCGTATATCCGAGCATATATTAAATATTAAAAAAGGTTTGGAAACCCATAGTGTGTCCAAACACTTTTTAGATTACCACAATAAAGACGCATCAAAATTAAATTTCATGGGTATATACAAGGTAGAAAACAACTGGAGAGGAGGAGATATATCTCAAGTTTTAAAACAAGCAGAAACCAAATGGATGTACTTCATGGATACCTTGGTACCAAAGGGGTTAAATATTGATATAGAATTAAATGCCTTTTTATAAATATAATTGATTTTACTATGACACACATAACATTAGAATTGCGCAAAACCTTATAGATGTTGAAAGGAAAAATTAATAAATTCACTATTGAGAAGAGTTTTTCATTTTTTAATAAAATCATTAGAACACATGGCAGCCGCCTTTTTTAATTGTGAACTTCCGTTTTTCCTAATAAAGTTTTATCCTATAAAAAGGAAGGAGAACATCCACTATTTATCCTAGATGAAGGGCTTATGCCTGAAACGCGTTGGATAGTACTTTTAAGGACCGAACGCTCTTTAAATAGACGGGGGAACAAGCCGGCTGTTAACAGCTAATTACAGCCGCCAACCGTCACAGCAATCAGCGATCAGAAGTTGCAGCCTTTGCAGTAACACTGCACTTCCTATCTAAAGAAGGAATCGCGGCATTCAGCAGTCAGCAGTGAGACGGGAAACCAGCCGCCTATCACCCGTCAATCATACCAACAAGCCGCCAGCCGCTAATTCCAGCTAACAGCAGCCGCTAATACGATCAAGCAGTGGAGAGTGGACACCACAGAAGGATTCCATCACACCTGACGTGGAAGCTCTTCACTTATTCAAACAGGCTCTAAAGGTATTTAGACAGGGTGAGTTAGGAATCAAAGCATTCTTTTTATTTATTTCTTTTTGCTCAGTTCAAATTCCGGTCCTTATATAGCCCTAAAAGGGCTGTAAACATTATTTACTAATACTTTTTTCCACAGGTTTTGCGCATACACATAAAAAGTTTTTTATTATTTTTTTACAAGCGCTCTTTTTCACAGTTTTATAGTATATATTTTTAATAGAGCTGCTATCATATCTCCATTCTAGCGCAATTAAGTTTTATTTATAGCATCAAACAAAATGTTGATTACAAGTTACACAAACAATACAGCGTTGTACGTAACACGCTTCACACACAACGTTGTGTGTGAAACGTTTTATGTACAACGTGCCATAGTTATGCCGCGTTGTACATAAAACGCTTCACACACAACGTTGGTTACAAGTTACACAATTCTGTATATATCTATCTGCATAATGACTCAGACAATGACTTCTTGGGAGCCGTCTTACAAAATTTGAAACAAAACAATCATTACGTTTTGTGTCATCACTAAAACGGGCCAGTACATCCACATATTTGTATTTTTTACACATGTAAAATATAAAGTATACGCAATATTGACCGCAAACGGTGCTGTTAAAATTTTGCAACTGCTTATTTTGGTGATAAACACTTTTTGAATTCAAGTTTAAAAATGTATTATTGCTTTTGGGAATAGGGGGCTGTCAGGGGCTAACCCGTAAGAATCAAAAAAGTAACATTCACGCTGTTCATTAAAATAAGCGGCCAACCAGTGCTCACCCGGCTGCCCGCTGCTATGCGTATTGATTACAAACGCGCAGGGGTATTGCGACAGTTTACCGACCGGTAACATATCGCACGGATACGTTCCTTTAAAAATATGCCGTGTGCTTTGCACAGCGTACAGAATACAGTTTATCTGTAATGTGTTCATTTTTTCAGCAGTGTAGTGTTAGTTTATTTCATTTATAGATAATCGTACAGCACATCACGCCTTTGATTAATCTCGATGATGTTATCAAATAGAGCATATATTATCACATTGACAGTCCAGACCAACGCTTCTGCAAAGCGGAATTCGGCACGTAGATTGCCTGTTCTTATCAGAGAAAGGTGTTCTCCACACTCCTGTTCTGGTGAAAGGTCAAAAGCAAATAGCGTGTAGCCTCTGAGGTACTCTTCGCGGTCAATCAGTATACCATTGTCAGATTTCTGTTTATTTGTGATCTGTATGAGTGACATATACTCTCTTACAGCATTACCGTGTTCAAAGTCGGGTTGAAATGGTTTGGCGGGGTGCGGTGTTCCATCCAGATAAAGGGACGCAAAACTTACATTTTTATGTTCAAAGCAAAGGGGATTCCGGTTATGGATTCCTGAAAATGATTCGTTATCCACAAAACAGGCTATAACTGTTTTCGGCACTTGACCTAAAAATAGATTTTCTAGATTAAATACTCTACTGCCTGTTGGTACGCTGTAGATTTTCATCCCAACGCGGTCAATCGTGTATTTCACGTTACCGTTTAGCAGGGCCTGCGCGTGCCCAAAGCGCACGGCCGGTGAGACCTGCACTCTTTTTACGAACAGGGACGCCGCTGTGATCTGTATTTTAAAGGCATCCGCTTCAGACGACATTAAGCAGAATGCGTCTTTGTTTCTGGTTAGTTTAATCTTCAGATCAACGGCGTTTAAAATTAGTTTATGTTGATGGAAAAGGTCGCAGTGAAGCGGTCCTAACAATTCAACCGTGCGACTCTGCTCTGTTGCTCCTGCTCGTTTTTTGAACCCCGTATTCGGACCGTCCAGCGCCGTGTTGTTAAATTCACCAGCCGAATCTTTGTAAAATAATCCTGTTGTGTGTTTTGTTGACAATGCATCCGAGCTGTAATTCAATATAGTCTCAATGTATGCGCGATATGCGTAAAGATTGTTGGATTGTGATATAAGCCTGTCGCCCAAAGTTACATCCACTTGGTTGAATAAAGTCGCTATTGGGTAATTAATAAGTGCGACCCGCGCACCTTGCGGTATCGGTGTGTTATCGGTTCGTACGATCTTGCATGTCACGTACAACAGCGTGTTGTTCAGATCGTAGTAGTGTTCACCGCTGGCTGCTATATAAAATTCAAGCGGAGCTGTGTCGGATAACGCCGCTAAAGGTTGAACTTCGACGTATAGACTTTTCTCTATGCTAGTTTGTGTCGGGGGCACGTCAAAAAGATCCAGCTCTGTTTTTGCACATTCAACGGACCCGTGGTGTATGAAAGACATGTTTAAAAAATATCACCAACGGAGCGCTTCGGCTTTCTCTTCTTCTTTGAGTTGCGTCGTCTCTGTTTTTTATTTAAAAAGGGTATGTCCCAAGGCGGAAGCGCTATCATACGCTTCCGTTTTCTTTTAGACACGCCTTTTCTTGTATATATTAGTCCTGAACCGTCTTGCTTTGCTTGGTTCGCCTCGTGTATCTTATTCACCACGGCCGTTGTGGCTTGCCCGATAACATCTTTTGCTATATTACGTGCCGCGGTCTTCATATGCGGTTTAGCTAACTCTAAACCTCTCCGGAAAAGAGGAACAGCTTTTCTGAAAAGACTTAAAAAAATACCGCCTAAACCGCAGCCGTACATGTACGCACTGCCGTGAAAACCTGGTAATCCATTACCGGCTTGAGATTTATAATATTGCGCGTAGAGGCCCGGATCGCCATAATTTTTAACAGCGACCATTCTGCTTAGTTAATAAAATTCAGTTTTGCGGCGTCTGAAGTGTAGCTTCACGATCACTTTCCCAAACTTAAATGCCATGTTCTCGTTCTGGTCATTCTTTATCTCTATGGCTATCGTGTCAAAATGTGTTTTGCACAATGGTACATAATCGGGCTTCTCGTATCGTATTGTGACCACCTCATTGTTATAACCCTTCATTTTAACAGTGCGAAGTAGCGGTACATAACTATCCCCGAGCCGTTGGTGTTCGATAATGTCTGTGTACACGTACATCGTATATTGGCCGCCTTTGATGTCGGCGCATGGTTTAGAAATCTTAGTTTTAGGTTGTAAACCCAGTATCCATGTCAGCTTAGAACCGGCGTGGATTTGATACAACAGCTTACTGTCGCATGTTACAACGCGTGCAAACGGATCGTACGTTAGTCTTAATCCAACGTCCAGTTTCAGTTGTACAATTTCAGCGTTGATTACGTTCAGTAACGCTTCGATTGTTTCATAAAAACCCGGTTTAATGCACAAACTCGCGACTCTCGCCACCGGCTGATCCGCCATTCCATCCCATGATAATTGCAGTCTACAATCTTGTAAATCCAATGTGTGCATCCAACGTGTGCAGATATTGTATCTCAGTAAGTGCTACTTCCCATTCGCCATTTAAGTCTATCGGTTTAGCCAACTTTGTCGTATAGTTAGAAATCTTATTTTGCAGGAAAGTAACCGCCGAGGCGTTGCTGGGTAAGGTTATGTAGAACGACTTGTCATCCATCGCTTGTCTTGTTTAGATAGTGATGAGCTTTATATGTCTTTTATCACCGATACCGCGACCCAACTGTTAAATTTTGCGGGGTACCCGCGCCACTTGACTAACGCGTATTTTCGGCCTCTGACCTTCTTTAATTTTTAAATCTTTTCCACTTTGTAAACCCTGTTATAGTTTTTTGGTATGCTTTGAAGCTCTTTGGGGTAAAAACTACATGTTATAACTTCACCGTACAGATCTGTCAACTTATAAAGCGGCTTAAGCCCTTTAGTGTTCACACTATGTACAACAAATATCTCCTCAGAAAAACTCTGTTCGTAACCTTTCTGAAATATGTCCTTATATTTAGAAATACGGACGTGGTCACCGATTCCTAAACAAACGGGGGCTTTCTTACTTCTAAAGTAATCACCGTAGGTCGTTTTGAAGACACTCAATGCGTTAGAGTCATTCACATCGTTTGGAGCGCACTTAATCGTTCTATGGTATGTGTTATTATAGCTGCGTATGAAGTCTTGTAAAACGTCTATATATCTGTAGGTATTCTTTACCGTGAAATAGCGCCACATGCGTGTTTTTAAAGTCCTATTGAAGCGCTCTATAACAGCCGCTTTCACATCGTTATTGGTCGTGAAATGCTTTATACCGTATTTTTCTAACACCTTTTTTAGGTTTCTGTTTAGAAACTCTTTACCATTATCGGTTTGTAGCTTCATCAGCACAGCACCCCGCTGGAATATTTTTTCAAAAGCATTAGCGACTGTTGCGGCGTTCTTAGCAGTCAGACTTTCAGCCCACACCCTCTTACTGAATATATCGATGACTGTTAATATGTATTTAACACCATCGCTGTATTTTGACAGATCTATCAGCGAAACCAAATCGCATTGCTACTGTTGGTTTACACCCGATACACAAATCATGTTCCTTTTATAGTTTTTTCTTGCCGGTTTGTGCAACGTGTATGCGTCTTGTTCTTGTAACCACTTTCTTACGTCGGATCTTTTACATTTATTTTTAACCGACCCATAATATTTATCACTGCCGCTAAAACTACCTGGTTTTAACACTGTGTAATATGCATCTTTCATCCGCTTGATTTGACGTGCTGCGTTGCGTGACATTCTGCGACTGGTGTTACGTGACACTCTTTTCAAAGCAATTATCTTTTAATACAGTTTAATATCGAGCTCTATAAATTTTATATTACATTTTATATAAAAGCGATATCAAACACTATAATTTAATATTAAAGGGGCATTCCCCAGGAGAAAGGGGTGTGGCAACTGTCAGTTTGACAGAAAGGTGGTCTTTCTCTACTCATTGTCAGCAGTTGGGATTCCTGCGGTGGTATCCTGACCGCTGGGATCCCGACTGCCGGCAAATTAACTGCATCCCTTCCAGATCACTTACAGACCATTGGCCTGGTTCATACAGTATGAGGTTTGAGTGGCTAATAAGATATTGCAGCAACAGATGTCAGTGCTCCTGCTTGCATTAGTGATCCGAGCTGCATCCTAGGATGGGTTTGCGCAAGCTGGCTGCCGCAGCAACAATAAAACGGCCAGAAAATCGCAATCCGCGGATGGAGTTCATGGCTTTGTCCCTCCTCAACTTCAGCAAAATGCCTTTGTCTTGAGAAACGGAGGCCTTCGACACCCCCTTCCCCCAACCACAAATGGTATCAGACTGTATCGTAGTGCGACCGACATCACAGATCATCTCAGGTGCATGTGCAAAGTACCAAACATCAGGACTTTGTTGAATGCACCACTACTACAACCAGAATCAGGCCCCATATGAGGACCTGTCAGTGTAGTAGAAGATGGCCACACATGGAGGTCAACTTTTGACTGCATTTCCTGGATGCCTGGTTATGATCTGATGAGTTTCATTTTCATTATTAGCGCACATCTTGCTTGCATTGAAGACGTGCACATACACAAATGAATCCACTACTTACAGCACTAATTATGGCTCTATGAGTCCATGACAATTTTCTATTAATTTGTCCATACATATAATTCTGAAGCTCAATTTCAACACAGATCCTGTGTCTTAGGCAGGTGGGAGTAGGGGGCGCCATGATGTTGAGGCGATACACCCGCCATTCCACTTCTCATCTAGTCCGGCCATCTTGAGTAGAGGAAGGATGTACTGTATTTAGGGCCCGATTCAGACCTGATCGCTGCTGTGCATTTTTGCAAAGTGGCCGATTATCAAACTACTGCGCATGCGTATGCACCACAATGCGCACGCGCAGTGCCAAGCAGTGACAGGATGGTGCAAAAATTTCGATCGCATGGGCGTTCGCAAGGTGAGTGACAGGAAGTGGCTGTTTGTGGGTGAAAACTGACCGTTTTCTGGGATTGTCAGGAAAAACGCAGGCGTTCCAAAGCGTTTTTAGCGCAGGTGTGATGTTAGCTCCATCCCCAATCAGCCTGATTCCGTCGCACAAGAAGAGTAAGTATGTACTACGAACAGGCTAAACACACTGCACAGAATGGGAAAAACAGAATTTTCGCTCAGCGTACACATGCAATCACACACTTGCACTCTCCCTGGGTGGCGGCTCTCTGATCACAGGACAGTGTAATTTGCAGCACAGCGATCAGGTCTGAATCAGGCCCGTAACGCACTACTCATGGGGCACTTCTATCTCTGCACTGCCAGAACCCTGACAGTATACTCAGTTTACATCCAGTGCACATAGTGGAGGCTTGAGGTAAATTTCAAGTTTTGGATGATATATTTCTAAGGTCATGTTACAGGTATGGATTCATTTTCAGTAGGTGAGCCATGTCAGTACTGTAACTGAGGGGCTAATTCAGACCTGATCGGTGCTGTGCGTTTTAGCACAGCAGCGATCAGGCCTAAACTGCGCATGCACCGCAGTGTGCCGGTGCATGGCAGACAGTCTTAGCCCTGCGATCGCCTCTGCCTGATTGACAGGCAGAGGCGGTCGCTGGGCAGGAGGGGGCGGGCCGGCGGTGTTAAGCTGCCATTAAGGGCGCGCAGTCCGGGACACACAGGCATGCCTGAACCGTTTGGGGAAGGCTATGTGGCGTCACACGAAGCCGCTGCGACTCGGGCTGCAACAAGTAGCTCCCTGCCAGCGTGCAGGAGCTGCGCTGGTAGGGAGCTACTCTTCCAGTACAAAAGCATTGCCGCTGTGCAACGCTTTTGTACTTGTGCGGGGGTCGGCCCTGACATGCGGGGCAGACTAGCCCTGTTCTGCACGTCCCCCCGCATGTCAGGGTAGCTGATGCTAGATGTGCAAAAGTTAGCACATCTACGATCAGGTCTGAATCACCCCCTATAATGCTTGCAGGATGAGCATTGCACCCTGGCCCCTGGGCACTGCACACTCTGCACCTATACTTACGTCTCTGCTGTTGGTGGCAGTGCTGCACAAATCACAGAGTAAATGGCATGGCAACCATTTTCCTAGTGATTTGCACATGAGCAGTAGAAAAATCGCCGGGAACATGGTTTGGAGGTGAGGTTAGAAGGCACAGCATGTGCAGGAAGAGCGGTGACCCCAGTGTTGATAGAGTGGCCACTTGTTGCCACTAAGAGAGTATGCACATGCTGCAGTTGTATTATCCTAGAGTAAGGTGGTGGCACTCACTGCTTCTACTATAGCTGACCTGGGCTAACAGACTTCTCTGTGGAGGGGCGGATTGCGCAATTCATGCTACCGGGCGGTTTAGACCAGAATGGGATGCCTGTGTGGGCAGGAAGGGGAGGTACAGGTCAGCCGAGGCCTGATCTGGTCAGCACAATTAATAAAGTAGCTGGTTCCTGCAGAGATAACAGCCACCAGGAAGACAACAAATGTTGGGGCTGCTCATTAATAGCTCAGTGGTGGCCCCAGTAAGCGCTGGGGTAAAATTAAAAAAATGTGAGCCAAAAGCAGCCCTATACCAGCTGGACCACCTTTAGAATTCCAAGTGAGGATTATGGACAAATCTACCCCTGATTATAAGGCAGCCAAGTAAAACAGAATGATTTTCCTTTAATATTCTGTTCATTTGACTGTCCAGCATTGATTGCTGATGCTTCTATTTCTGGTATTCATCTAATATTTTAGCGCTGGTTATTCACAAATTGCAACTTTCTATTGGCATGACATCAGGGAAATAACTAGACAACGGTGGGCGCTATAGCATCATTTTGTAAGGACTACTTGTGCCGTCCGAAGATTGAAATACTCATATCCTTCCAGAGCTTAGACAGGAGAGACTGCACTCCTGCCAGGGCAGTCGAGAGCCGGGCTGGGCCCAGGTACTTTTCAAGAAGTGTGGCCTATTCACAGGAGGTGTGGTCATGTACCCGTAGAAAATAATACTGAAAAAAATAGTATTTTAAGCACCTCCTTGGCCAGACTGCAGCCCAGTACACAGCAGTGTGGGATGGGCTGAGGAAAAGAGCTGCACCTGCTGCTGCTAGAGGAGGGGGCTTGGGCCCCTACTGGACCCTCACTGGGCCCCTCCATCAGACCTGGGCCCGGGTAATTTGTACCCTCTCCCCCCCTCTCTCGGCACCACTGACTCCTACAACTGTAGACAATGTTGCTGCTGCACCTCTTGTTGCTATAGTAGTTTTGGATGATGGTAACTGCCATAGTACCAGGAGCCCATGTTTGATACCCACCTTTGGAACTGGGTTTTCATTTTGACGGGACCATACTTGCCTGCTCTCCCCAAATGTCTTGTAGAGTTTTCCTCACTTCCAGGACATTAAATCAGCCTCTCTTGGGGAAGTGGGAGAACTAGGGACTTTATCACCCTTCGCATGGCGAGCCACATTATTGTGACTCCTCCACCCAAAGCACAATGCTGTGAATTATGGCATTGTAAACATGGGGCCAGACTGCATTGATGATTCATGGCACCATGGCCTTGCACCTCCCAGCTAGACCTCTTCCTCCGCTCTGGGATCTCTTGGAATATTAAAAAGTCAGCAAGCATGAGTGGAACCCAGCTGAAAAATACCCATGACTATACACGGTGTACAGTTTGCATGCCCATTTATTAGCTATATACTGTCAGTGATCAGGTTAGCAGAGAAGAATAGTGTCTGGGGGTCATTCCGAGTTGATCGCTAGCTGCATTCGTTCGCTGTGCAGCGATGAGGCTAAAAAACGGCACTTCTGCGCATGCGTACGCAGCGCAATTACTATTACAACGAACGAGTAGTTTCACACAGGGTCTAGCAAAGCTTTTCAGTCGCACTGCTGGCCGCAGAGTGATTGACATGAAGTGGGCATTTATGGGTGTCAACTGACCGTTTTCAGGGAGTGTTCGGAAAAACGCAGGCATGGCTGGGCGAACGCCAGGTGTGTTTGTGACGTCAAAACAGGAACTGAACATGAACAGTCTGAAGTGATCGCAAGCGCTGAGTAGGTCTGGAGCTACTCTGAAACTGCACAACATTTTTTTGTAGCCGCACAGCGATCCTTTCGTTCGCACTTCTGCTAAGCTAAAATACACTCCCAGTGGGCGGCGACATAGCGTTTGCACAGCTGCTAAAAACTGCTAGCGAGCGAACAACTCGGAATGACCCCCTCTGTGCAATGGCTTTGTGTACTATCAGGGTTACCAGTGATTAGCAATAGTAGTAGAGGTTAATAGAAAATAAAGGCCCTCATTCCGAGTTGTTCGCTCGCTAGCTGCTTTTAGCAGCATTGCACACGCTAAGTCGCCGCCCTCTGGGAGTGTATCTTAGCATAGCAGAATTGCGAATGAAAGATTCGCAAAATTGCGAATAGAAATTTCTTAGCAGTTTCTGAGTAGCTCGACACTTACTCTGCCACTGCGATCAGTTCAGTCAGTTTCGTTCCTGGTTTGACGTCACAAACACACCCAGCGTTCGCCCAGGCACTCCCCCGTTTCTCCAGCCACTCCCGTGTTTTTCCCAGAAACGGCAGCGTTTTTTCACACACACCCATAAAACGGTCAGTTTCCGCCCAGAAACACCCACTTCCTGTCAATCACACTCCGATCACCAGAACGAAGAAAAGTCCTCGTAATGCCGTGAGTAAAATACCTAACTGTTGAGTAAAATAACTAAGCGCATGCGCTCTGCGAACATTGCGCATGCGCAGTAAGCGACTAATCGCAATATAGAGAAAATCGGCAACGAGTGAACAACTCGGAATGAGGGCCAAAGTCAGGTAATGTGGCCTGTCCAATGAATCAAGGGGCTTCTAGTAACACCTCTGCTGCCCTTACTGAAATACAACTGGCAATGTAGATAAGAGATAGGAGAAAAGAGGCTCCTTACAATATATTTGCAGACAAAGAGATAAAAATCTCTGTGGCCTGGAATGTTACTTAATAAAATAATACTTTTAAGATTAAGTACTTTTCTGACCCTACATTGCTTAAAATGCTCTGTATTTTAAAACCATGTTATTAATGCCTATCTAAATAGCAGCTTTATGTGTATTTTGATCTACATTAGTGACGCTGCATAAAGAATTTAGAAAAGTTCTAAAATTAATTTTACAAATATATATTTTATATTTGTCACAAGGTGGAAATTGATTTAAAAAAAAAGTTGTAAAATGCTGATTATATTACTGTTAAATTATACCTTGTTAAAGGTTATTTGCCAACATGTTAAATCATTTGATGTCTAAAAGGTGCATCTAAGCACTAATTAGTCATAGCCATATTAAGGGGGGGATGCAGGGCAAACTGTATTTTGCCCCTCCTGGAATGGGTCATGTTGGGAGGTATGCACAATCTAATATACATACCGCACCTTCCACTGGGGCCCCCCTGTCTTAAGTGCCCCTGGCACCCCCAAGGCTTAATCCGGCCCTGTAATTAGTTGTACATTAGCTCTTAATGTGGCTGTTAACATTTTTGAAGCTGCTAAGGGCAATTTTATACATGTTAGCATTCTTATTATACTGTCTTATTAAACAAGCTTGCCAAATTTTGGACGTAAGCATCATTTTGACCATAGGGAGGTCTAATAGGACCTCCCTATTACATAAAGCAGATACTGGGCCTGACGAGATTTACATGAATTTTACGCAGTAGTTACATAAATCTCTGATGTTTTCAGCTCTGCACAGGAGTGGCACTGCGCATGTGCAGAGCTGGTCCTGCTACGTCAGTCACAGTGCTCCAACAGCTGCAGAATGGTAGACATATTGCTGGTATTTGGGAGCCGCGATGGTAGCATTCCAGGAAATGAGTGCGTGTCAGCCCTGTTTTTAGGGCATGCTGAAGCCAATAGCTGTGTCCTTAAATGGGGTAGCAGTTGATTTATCAACGGACACAATACCACGGTTATAATCCCGACAGCCATTGACCAACAGTCAAAATTCTGACACGGACATAATACCGACATTCATTATGCCAACATGTTCAAAATGCCGACATAGCCAGAATACCGATATTTCAAATGCCAACATGTCAAAATGCCGACATGCGTTTTTAAGGAATTTTTGCTACAAAACAGAGTTGTTCATACTTTACTATCCCAGTGGACCTGGAGGGGGAATATAAGGGGAATATAATAGTGTAGTGTGCCGGGAGGAGCGAGGCACTGTACCCGATGATGACGAGCGCTGCGTGCCATGCGAGGGGACGCTGTACACTTAGACGGAGTCCATGTTGACCTATGTTGACATTGACTGAAAAAAACACAGAAAAAACTCATGTCGGTATTTTTACATTTCGGCATTTCAAACGGCAGTATACTGACTATGTTGGCATGTTGAACATGTCGGAATAATGAATGTCGGTATATTGACCTTGTCTGTATTTTGACTGTAGGTCAATGGATGTCAGGATTATGACCGTAAGTATTGTGTCAGTCGGTCAATCATACCGAACCCCTTAAATGCAGCTTCTCAGCCTGAGTAAGCTGAGAGTTCCTTAGATATCCAATGTTTGCGCAGTTGATCCAATGTTGTGGATGAAGAATCTACTTCAATTCCCATAAAATTCCCTTTAGAAATAATATGTCTGCCCATGTCATACCACAGACTGACATTCTTAAATGTAGTAATAAAGATGATGGGAACATGAAGTTAAAGACAGCTGTAAAGTTGCAAGAATGGGTCCAGAAACCATATAACCCCTGTAGTTATCTTCCTTGCTTTACAATCTTTAAAATCTGATTTGTAAAATGTGATAGCATCAGGGTTATTGCAAATTGCATAAGTAAATCCCAGTGGCATCACCACTTCCTTTAGGAAAGTAAATTAATAATGCCCACCAGGAGATTCTGGAGGGCCGCTTGCACAAATGGAAAGTACGGATGGTGTAATGGTTAGCATTACTGCCTCACAGCACTGAGGTCATGGGTTCGATTCCCACCATGGCTCTAACTGTGCGGAGTTTGTATATTCTCCCCGTACTTGCGTGGGTTTCCTCCGGATTCTTCGGTATCTTCACACAATCCAAAAAATATACTGGTAGGTTAACTGTCTTCCAACAAAATTAACTCTAGTGTGAATGTGCCTGTGTGTACATGTGATAGGGAATATAGAAGCTCCACTGGGGCAGGGACTGAAGTGAATGGGCAAATATTCTCTGTAAAGCGCTGCGGAATATGTGTGCGCTATATAAGTAACTGGTAATAAATATAAGTAACTGGTAATAAAGTGGTGTCGTATATTGCTTTAACAAGCCCCCAAGCCACTTGCTACACTTTGGAAGATGGCAGAAGGAAGGTGGCCTAATCTTTTGGAAACCTGGGAGAGCTTCTTGAAATTTGGTAGTCTCCTGGACATTCTGGGATAGTATGCATTGGACGTTAACGCTATATCTGCACGCCTGGGTCTTTGCTTAGTATAACTGAATAAGCTGTCCCATGCAATGCATTACTATTATATAGTATAATAGAAAATAATAATAATGATAATAATAAAAAAAACTTCTTGTTTCTTTTCCTTTAACTACATAGGGGTCTATTCAAATCTAGTGCTTAATTGCCGTATAGTCAGAAAGACGGCAGTTTCCGAGTTTTTTAGGTCGAATCATGTTTTGACCTATTCAATGGAGCTGCCATTTTTCTGACTTGTCGGTAAACACGTGAATTGGCGGATTAGCCGTGGATCCACATGTTTTGATGGATTTGCGGCCAAATCTGACAGGATTTTGGTCCGTTTTTGACAATATCAATGTCAATGTCAAAGTCGGATTGACATTGTCGGAAACGGCCAAAACCTGTCGGATTTGGCTTCAAATTGAATACTGAACTGTCGGATCTTTTTGGTCGGAAAAGATCCAACATCAATTGAATAGACCCCATAGTTTCCTTTAACTACATCTCAGGACCAGCTCCATTGACTGTGGAGCAGATTCCAACTTGTTCCCTCAGACAGACTGTGAATAGACAGCATACGATACAGGCTTCTTTAGGATTTACATACATTGGGCTGGGAGGGATTTTTAATGGCGGGTAGTCCCTTGTGAGTCAGCTGTAGCACCTATCACGCTGAGACAATGGTTGCTCAGAGTCAGATTGTCTCTTTCATGAGATTAAGCCAAAGCACTTGCAGCAGTCTCGGTTGGCTCTTCCGAGATGGCCTCTGCCCTTAACCCCTTGGCTGGGGTTCGGCTGTGCTGCTGCAGGGTCAATCCTCTTCATTGCCTTTAGGTGTGCCATCTTCCATTGCTGTTGTTGCTGCCTCCCCTGTGAGTCTACCACAGTTACATGGTTATTTGGCTTCAACGTCTTGTGTTAGGAGCTACAGGATGTGGAAGTTGCCTAAGGTGGTGATCTTGGGACAGAACCCCTTCTGGGGCCCTATAATGAGTCTGCAGATGTTGCGACACAGTCTATATTAAACAGTGTTTATTATTCTTCATCTGTTTTTGATGTGGGGAGTTCTTCTGAACAAGCGGCTGAGTGTTTTAGGCAGAGTAGGAGGTTTTCTAGGCCTAGGTTGCGCAACTCACAGACTTCTCATAATCATAGTTACAGTATGTGTTGCTGGGTCACGTGGCTGACTGTTTCACTGTACATCCTTTGGAGGACATGTTTTTTTTCAACAATATGCTTTGTGCCCAAGAAGGAGCCAAGCAAGTATTAGCTGATTCAACATTTTTCTTAAATGCATGGCTCTTCAGTTAATGACGCAATCCCTCAGGAATTGTGCCATGTTGAATATCACTCATTTAATGATGTGCTTAAACTTGTTCAAGCGTTAGGTCCAGGATCACTGTTGGCTGAGTTTGATATTGAAGAACAATTTCGCACACACGATACAGCGCTTATCAAGTATCACATGACAATATATACAGATCACTGTGTATAAAGGTACATTAATGTAATCACCCTTAAACGGAGTACAGTCCTCAATGAATGGAAGGCATGGATTATTTAAATGATCTTTTTGGGGGGACCTTTTTCCTCCACATGGACCATTCTATCGCTTTGGGGACTATCCTGTATGGAATCTGGCATCCGGAAAGCCTGATAACCATCCACATAAGTACCATCTGTGGCTTCAGGACTCCTGTTTGGTGATAAATGCTGTGTTGTCCTATGGAGACTTGTTTGCTGTTTACATTTTTTATCTTGTAAGTTTAATCAGTGGAATTGAACTTGTGTGTTTTTAATACTACTACACTATGGTCTGTGTCTTTTAGTGTCTCTCACCTTCCTCATTCATATTGGGGAAAGGAGACGCTTATCTTTCAGGTTTACTGATAGATTCCATGAAGACAAAAAGAAAAAGACAAAATAACCTTTTTTGGAAGCACTCTTTTGATAATAATTGATGAATAAATATGAAGAAAAACCTGTTGGGTCTCTTCACTGTGAATGTATTAAAACTTTCTATTCTCAAGTAATATCATAACAAATAGTGAACTAAATAAAAATTAAAAAAATCTTGATTGCCTTTGTATCAAATATGGGGGGTTATTCCGAGTTGTTCGCTCGCAAGCTGCTTTTAGCAGCTTTGCACACGCTAAGCCGCCGCCTACTGGGAGTGAATCTTAGCTTCTCAAAATTGCGAACGAAAGATTAGCAGAATTGCGAATAGACACTTCTTAGCAGTTTCTGAGTAGCTCCAGACTTACTCGGCATCTGCGATCAGTTCAGTGCTTGTCGTTCCTGGTTTGACGTCACAAACACACCCAGCGTTCGCCCAGACACTCCTCCGTTTCTCCAGCCACTCCCGCGTTTTTCCCAGAAACGGTAGCGTTTTTTCACACACTCCCATAAAACGGCCAGTTTCCGCCCAGAAACACCCACTTCCTGTCAATCACATTACGATCAGATGAAAAGAAGGTGTTGTAATAACTGCGCAGAGTACACTGTAGAACAAGCAGCACATACACTTTGCGAAATGTTCACAAAAATTTCAAAGATATACAGTGGGAGATAAATAAAGTGTATAATTGCGCTTACACTGTACAAGGATGTAAATATCTGGGTATGAAGCTCTCATGGATTTCAAAATGGAAATAGGCAATGGACCAGAGAGGGAAACCTTTTCAATGATAGAAAAAGACAAAACACAATAGTGCAAGTATGCCAAAAATAGAGTGTGATTCCCTTTAATGGTCAGTATATCAAACTCACAAACGTAGGTTTTTTGAAAGCATGTCAAATTGTGATGGGTCGCAGAAGCTTCTGAGGAAGAACCCTGTCGGTTCGAAATGCTTTAAGCAGCTGTGGCTATACTTGGACGCTTTTTGGACTTGGAGCTTCACTGAGAACCCCCTCGAGCATCCGGAACTCTGTGGGACCTTCATGAGACTTATCCTTTGATAAGTATAGACTCCATCCACCAGCTTTTATTACAAGCTCTGTTTTTATTTATGTTTGTGAGTGCTTCTTGGTGCTAATTAAAACTGCTATTTTGCACATAAGGTTTTTGCACTATTGCACTTTACTTTCTTCCAGTTTCTTCACTCCCCCATAAGGAAGAAGTACCATTCATTTGTGATCCATACCTGCGACCCATCACAATTTGACATGCTTTCAAAAAACCTACGTTTGTGAGTTTGATATACTGACCATTAAAGGGAATCACACTCTATTTTTGGCATACTTGCACTATTGTGTTTTGTCTTTTTCTATCATTGAAAAGGTTTCCCTCTCTGGTCCATTGCCTATTTCCATTTTGAAATCCATGAGAGCTTCATACCCAGATATTTACATCCTTGTACAGTGTAAGCGCAATTATACACTTTATTTATCTCCCAATCACATTACGATCACCAGAACGAAGAAAAAACCTCGTAATGCCGTGAGTAAAATTCCTAACTGCATAGCAAATTTACTTGGCGCAGTCACACTGTGGACATTGCGCATGCGCATTAGTGACTAATCGCTCCGTTGCGAGAAAAAAATACTGAGCGAACAACTCGGAATGACCCCCATGGTTCAAGATATATAAAGGTGAAAATATCCGATAGTTAGCGTTTTGGATTTCTTAAAGAAAATTCTGAGATCTCCTGATGGTCACTGAGTAATTTAGAAGTTAATTAAGGTACATAACCAGCTGTGTGACATAAATATTTAATGCCACATTGGTAATCAGAAACTGTGTATAAGTAACAGTAAAGATGAGAAATATAGTGGAAAAATTATTTCCTGGGAATATGGCCCACAGCACCTAGTATTCCCTGGTGGTCTCCCACCCACCTATCACAACATAATGCAGAAGAATCCATCTTATACACTCTCTCATCTGGAAAGTCAGGATTTGGTTTCATTTTGAGCCCCACTCTGGTCAAGTACAGAAAGCAGAAGTGTTTCCTTCCTATTCCTGAACCAACTGCCCATGGTCATACTATCCTGAATACGCCTGAATACATTCGATCACGGAAGCTAAGCAGGTGAGGCCTGGTCAGTACTTGGGTGGGAGACCACCAGGGAATACTAGGTGCTGTGGGTCATATTCCCAGGAAATAATTTTTGTACTATATTTCTCATCTTTACTGTTACTTATACACAATTTCTGATTACCAATGTGGCATTAAATATTTATGTTACACGGCTGGTTATGTACCTTAATTAACTTCTAAATTACCCAATGACCATCAGGAGATCTCAGAATTTTCTTTAAGAAATCCAAAACACTAACTATCAGATATTTTCACCTTTATATATCTTGAACCATATTTGATACAAAGGCAATCAAGATTTTTTAATTTTGTATTTAGTTCACTATTTGTTATAATATTACTTGAGAACAGATTAAAGGTTAAGTTTTAATACATTCACAGTGAAGAGACCCAACAGGTTTTTCTTCATATTTATTCATCAATTATTATGAAAAGAGTGCTTCCAAAAAAGGTTATTTTGTCTTTTTCTTTTTGTCTTCATGTAGTCTGATAAAATTTGTACCGAGCGCTAAAAAATATATAAAAAAACAGTGGCACCTGTAAAGAAAAAACTGTTAGTGCAAACAATGTTTACAGCTCCTTTTGGAGAATTTTTTTGAGCTCAGTCCGTCCCGATTCACAGAATGTGAAATGATCTACCTCTCCCTAACTACTAGCCGGTACCTGTGCAGGCTTCCAAGATGTAAATTGGTATGTCCTCTTCTCCCGTGCCGCTGCGTCCAGCGGTCTGGGATCGCGGTCAGTTGTTAAGTCGCGGCCCGATGACGTCACACTGCGGCTCGGCGTCTGGGAGTTCGGGCCGGTCAGATGGTCGAAAGTAGCTCTATGCCTCCAACGCGTTTCGTGCGTCACCGCGCACTTAATCATGGATGGCAATTGTATTTCCTGTTCCTTCTTTTATACTAAAAAAACTTTATTGTTCATTTGAAAAACGGAAGTGCAAAACAGGAAGTTAGTATCAAAACAGGCGGCAACCATGTGCTCCTATTTGGACAATGTAAAAATTATTTTTTTCAAAGAATCTTTTCTTCTTATTTAAAAAAATCTTTTCTTCTATTTAAAAATTATAGGTGCCACTAGAAACTTGTCAAAAAAAGAAAATTGTAGTTTATATCTTTATAAAAAGGCATTTAGTTCGATGTCAATATTAAGTCCATGCGGAGATAGAGTTTTCATTTCAAAAATCCATCTAGTTTCATTTTTTAAGAGATCTATAACAATATTTCCACCTCTCCAGTTACTTTGAACTTGTTGTATTGCAAAAAATTTCAATCCAAGTGGTTCTTTATTGTGGAAATCTAAAAAGTGTTTTGACACGCTGTGAGTACTCAAACCTCTTTTTATATTATAAATATGTTCCGCTAGCCTTATTTTGAGTTTTCTCTTGGTTTGACCAATGTATTGTAGCCCACATGGGCATTCCAAAAGGTAAATTACTTGCTCCATCTCGCAGCTTAAATGGTCCTGAATTTCATACGTCTTTCCAGTTTTATTTGATTTGAATGTTACTTCTGGTTTAGTTGTATTCTTATTTAAATTTTTGCAGGCTTTACAATTTAAACAGTAGTAATAGCCTTTTGTTTGAGTTTTTTTTGGAGAATTTTTTTGGTAGCTTTTCACAAGATCTTGTTTGATGTTTTTTGCTTTTCTATATATAATCTTAGGTCTATCTGTTAAGCTGTTTTTTAGGTCGTCATCCAATTTCAAGATATGCCAGTGTTTGTTTAGCATAGTCTCTATGCTTTGATGGTTACTGTTATATTGGGTAATGAATTTGATTTTTTCCATATTTTCATCTACTCTTTTTTCTTTATACCTAATAAGATCACTTCTATCCATAAGGTCAATCTTGTTTTTTTGTTTATTCAAGTCTTCAATTTTGTATCCTTTCTGGATGAAATTCTGTATCATATTCTCACTCTGTTCTTCATATGTCTCATTTTGATTGCAGTTTCTTCTAATTCTTTGTAGTTGACTTGATGGTATACTTGCTTTCCAGTTTCTATGGTGGTTACTTGAGTATGGCAAAATGTTATTTCCGCTTACTTCTTTAATATGAGTTTTGGTGTTGATTCGATTGTCCTCAATGAATATTTCTAAATCCAGAAAAGTTACTGTATTTTTACTTGTATTTGTTGTAAATTCTAAATTGATATTGTTGCTATTTATGTGTAAAATGAACTTTTGTAGGTCTGTGTCAGTCCCTCCCCAAATGAAGAAGACGTCATCAATAAATCTGTACCAACAAATCAGACTTTCTCTGAATGGGTTGTTTGTCCAAATATTCTGGTCTTCCCATCTTGCCACAAACAAGTTTGCGTAGCTAGGCGCAAATGATGTGCCCATTGCCGTTCCACATTTCTGTCTGTAGAATTTGCCATTGTTCCAAAAATAATTGTGGTTTAAGATGAAATCAATGTTCGTCATGATAAAGTTGACCTGTCTTGTTGGAAGATTAGATGCATTCAGAAAATGTTCAGTGTATTCACAGCCTATTTCATGATTAATACATGTAGTCTATTCTACAAAATCAGTGGGAGCACCACCAAACTAAGTACTACTTTGTATCAATAAGAGCAGTCAGAATTTTGGTTTATTGTTATATCTATTTAAAATATTCTTTCACTCTGGCTGGTGCGGATCCACAACTTTCTTTTCAAATTTACTCAAAGATTCACAAGGTCCATTGGTGTTCGGTGATTGGAGGAAAAAGATCCCCCAAAAAAGATCATTTGAATAATCCATTCCTTCCATTCATTGAGTACTGCACTCCGTTTAAGGGTGATTACATTAATGTACCTTTATACACACTGATCTGTATATATTGTCATGTGATACTTGATAAGTGCTGTATCGTGTGTGCGAAATTGTTCTTCTGTGCATTATTTTTTGGATGTGTGGGGTACACGTCCATTTGTACACATATCAGCAGCATTTTGAGTTTTATTGCGCAAATCCTACTAAAAACACTTGCTATTGTTTTGAGTTTGATATTGAGTCAGCATTCCGAGTACATCCGTAATCTTCCTGGTCCATGGGTTTCTGCTTGCATGATGGCTTTTACATAGACAAACGTTTACCTATGGGAGTCTCCATGTCATGTATGTTCTTTCCTTGGTGTGTTGGGGAAAGTAGGAATTACTGATAACCTCGATGACATCTTTTATATTGGTACCACTGGCCCCACATTGTGCTAGATTGCTGTTCTTGGTACAGGTATTATCTGTGAAATTGTGGTTGTATAATAAGACCACTGGTCCAGTGATGCGTCGTGATTGATACCTTAGATTGTTGTTGTCGACTTCCACTTCACAAGATTGACCAGTTGAGGTCATCCATCTAGTTGAGGGCTTTGGACTTCAGTATACTGATGCTTTGTCAGATGCAATCTTTGCTAGGTTTATATAATTTCAACTGTGGGTTGTGCCTGTGGAATGAATTTTTTCACAGAAGCTGGAGCAGTCTACTTCTTGCATTACAAGGCCGCTTCATTACATTCACCTGTCGGCTGAAGTAAAACATGTCTTCCTTTCCCAATTTAGTGATGTTTACTTTTTATATGTTCATGCTGCTACTGATTCCATGGGTATTGGAATGTATTTGATGCTTGGTGTGAGGCAAAGTCGAATTTTGGGGCGAACAATTGTACAATCCCACCATCGTTTTTTGGTGTGACAATTTTGGCAATCAACCATCAGAGTGCTTTTTCTCTGCCAGCAATTTGTTGTCCAGGCTTGTTTTGCATTGCCTTGTTTGTAGTGTCCATTTTTTGGCAAAGCATTTACCAGGGATGCAGAATTCCATCGCAGATGTGTTCTCGGTTTAGATCATTAACCACTCAGGCTGCTCTAGTTGGTGATCTGTGTCCTTATAAAATTTTGGCAGATCATCGGGTCTGCATGAGGGAACTGCCAAAATTGGACGTTGCACCAAGATTTTGTGCTGCTACCAAGCAGAATGGTAGACAGTCAAGCGGACTCTTCTAAGAACTTTCTGGTGGGAAAAGTTTTGAAAGGTTGGTCAAGGCTGGCAGCTGCTCCCGTTGATAATAGATGGCCTATCGATATTGTTGCCCTACTTAGTAGATGCTCTTACAGTATGTCAGTAGGTTATTCAAATTATGAAAATTTATTGTTTCAATTGAGTTTTTCTGTGGTTTTTCATGGCATAAGGTAGTTGCTCCTACCAAGTATGTTAAATTGTCTCTTGCACATGGGATGTTATTACTGAATCTACTAGGGGCCTGATTCAGAGATGCATTTGCAGTTGCAAATCTGTATGCAGCTAATGTGTGAGACTATGGCAATACTGCATCTGGCTACAATCGTATTGAGATGCTCACCAGCAGACTCTGCGATATTAGTTTTTGTGTACAAAGCAGTACATTCACTTATCAGACTCCTAAGGTCGCACAGCATGGCCACATTCGGGGCACAGGCAGAAACACACCCCAAAAACGGCAGCAACATGCTTGCTTTTCAATAGCCGCATTCCTGTTGTCACCCACAAATGGTGTCTGACTGTCAATTACATTTTGAAATGAGTCCTCTCTGTGGCTACGGTCACAAGGCCACAATTAATTATCTTCCCGCCAGCCAAGAGTAGTTACCAACCTGATATCTCCATAACTGTTGACAATGCGACTATCCACCCTACCCCACAAGCTCGCTGCCTAGGTGTCATCCTTGACTCTGAACTGTCTTTGTTTCACACATTCAATCTGTCTCCAAATCATGTTACATGCATCTAAAAAACATATCCAAAATACGTTCTTATCTCTAATCCATGCACTTATCATCTCCTGCATTGATTATTGCAATAGTCTCCTTACTGGTCTTCCCAAACATAGGCTCTTACCACTACAATCCATTTTGAATGCAGCTGCAAGGCTAATCTTCCTCGCTAGACATTCATCGTCTGTAGATCCGCTCTGTCAGTCCCTCCATTGGCCACCGGTATTCTACCGTATTCAATATAAAATACTTTTACTTACATACAAGGTTATTAACCAAACTGCACCAATATACATCTCTTCACTCATTCTCAAGATATCTTCCTAACCGACCTCTTCGCTCTGCACAAGATCTGCGTCTCTCATCCAAACGTATTACTTGTTCCCACTCAAAATTACAGGACTTTGGCCCTCATTCCGAGTTGATTGCTCGCTAGCTGCTTTTAGCAGCAGTGCAAATGCTAAGCCGCCGCCCTCTGGCAGTGTATCTTAGCTTAGCAGAAGTGCGAACGAAAGATTAGCAGAATTGCTCGAAAATCTTTTCCTGCAGTTTCTGAATAGCTCCAGACCTACTCCTAGATTGCGATCACTGCAGACTGTTTAGTTCCTGGTTTTAAGTCACAAACACGCCCTGCGCTCGGCCAGCCACTCCCCAGTTTCTCCAGCCACTCCTACGTTTTAGCCTGACACGCCTGCGTTTTTTAGCACACTCCCGGAAAACGGCCTGTTTCCGCCCAGAAACACCCACTTCCTGTCAATCCCTCACCGATCAGCAGAGCGACTGAAAAGCGTCGCTCGCCCCTGTGTAAAATTGCTTAGTTTTGTGTGAAATTACTTAGCGCGTGCGCCCTGCAGCCAATACGCATGCTCAGTAGAGATGAGCGGGTTCGGTTTCTCTGAATCCGAACCCGCCCGAACTTCATGTTTTTTTACACGGGTCCGAGCGACTCGGATCTTCCCGCCTTGCTCGGTTAACCCGAGCGCGCCCGAACGTCATCATCATGCTGTCGGATTCTCGCGAGGCTCGGATTCTATCGCGAGACTCGGATTCTATATAAGGAGCCGCGCGTCGCGGCCATTTTCACACGTGCATTGAGATTGATAGGGAGAGGACGTGGCTGGCGTCCTCTCCATTTAGAAATGAAAATAGATAGGAGAGTGAGAGTGAGACACTTCATTTACTTACTGGAGCTTAGGAGGAGTTATACTAGTGACTGATGACCAGTGACCTGACCACCAGTGCAGTTTTATAATTTATTATTATTTAATAATCCGTTCTGTTCTTGTTCTCTGCCTGAAAAAAACGATACACAGTGACTCAGACACACTCACATACCATATCTGTGCTCAGCCCAGTGTGCTGCATCATCTATGTATAATATCTGACTGTGCTCACACAGCTTAATTGTGGGGGAGACTGGGGAGCAGTTATAGGTTATAGCAGGAGCCAGGAGTACATATTAAACAGTGCACACTTTTGCTGCCAGAGTGCCACTGCCAGTGTGACTGACCACTGACCACTGTGACCAGTGACCTGACCACACTGACCACCAGTATAGTATATTGTGATTGAATGTCTGCCTGAAAAAGTACACTCGTCGTGTGACTTGTGTGGTGTTTTTTTATTCTATAAAAATTAAAAAACTCATTCTGCTGACAGTGTCCACTCCAGCAGGTCCGTCATTATATAATATATACCTGTCCGGCTGCAGTAGTGATATATATATATTTTTTATATCATTATTTATCATCCAGTCTACTAGCAGCAGACACAGTACGGTAGTTCACGGCTGTAGCTACCTCTGTGTCGGCACTCGGCAGTCCATCCATAATTGTATACCACCTACCCGTGGTTTTTTTTTTCTTTCTTCTTTATACATACTACATCTCATTATCATCCAGTCTATATTAGCAGCAGACACAGTACAGTACGGTAGTCCACGGCTGTAGCAACCTCTGTGTCGGCACTCGGCAGTCCATCCATAATTGTATACCACCTACCCGTGTTTTTTTTTTCTTTCTTCTTTATACATACTACATCTCATTATCAACCAGTCTATATTAGCAGCAGACACAGTACGGTAGTTCACGGCTGTAGCTACCTCTGTGTCGGCACTCGGCACTCCATCCATAATTGTATACCACCTACCCGTGGTTTTTTTTTCCTTTCTTCTTTATACATACATACTACATCTCATTATCATCCAGTCTATATTAGCAGCAGACACAGTACAGTACGGTAGTCCACGGCTGTAGCTACCTCTGTGTCGGCACTCGGCAGTCCATCCATAATTGTATACCACCTACCCGTGGTTTTTTTTTCTTTCTTCTTTATACATACTACATCTCATTATCATCCAGTCTATATTAGCAGCAGACACAGTACAGTACGGTAGTCCACGGCTGTAGCTACCTCTGTGTCGGC
This sequence comes from Pseudophryne corroboree, assembly GCF_028390025.1. Taxonomy (NCBI): domain Eukaryota; kingdom Metazoa; phylum Chordata; class Amphibia; order Anura; family Myobatrachidae; genus Pseudophryne; species Pseudophryne corroboree. The sequence goes on along the minus strand of NC_086448.1, from coordinate 697,736,488 downwards.
ACTCGGCAGTCCATCCATAATTGTATACCACCTACCCGTGGTTTTTTTTTCTTTCTTCTTTATACATACTACATCTCATTATCATCCAGTCTATATTAGCAGCAGACACAGTACAGTACGGTAGTCCACGGCTGTAGCTACCTCTGTGTCGGCACTCGGCAGTCCGTCCATAATTGTATACCACCTACCCGTGGTTTTTTTTTTCTTTCTTCTTTATACATACTACATCTCATTATCATCCAGTCTATATTAGCAGCAGACACAGTACAGTACGGTAGTCCACGGCTGTAGCTACCTCTGTGTCGGCACTCGGCAGTCCATCCATAATTGTATACCACCTACCCGTGGTTTTTTTTTCTTTCTTCTTTATACATACTACATCTCATTATCAACCAGTCTATATTAGCAGCAGACACAGTACAGTACGGTAGTCCACGGCTGTAGCTACCTCTGTGTCGGCACTCGGCAGTCCATCCATAATTGTATACCACCTACCCGTGGTTTTTTTTTCTTTCTTCTTTATACATACTACATCTCATTATCATCCAGTCTATATTAGCAGCAGACACAGTACAGTACGGTAGTCTACGGCTGTAGCTACCTCTGTGTCGGCACTCGGCAGTCCATCCATAATTGTATACCACCTACCCGTGGTTTTTTTTTCTTTCTTCTTTATACATACTACATCTCATTATCAACCAGTCTATATTAGCAGCAGACACAGTACAGTACGGTAGTCCACGGCTGTAGCTACCTCTGTGTCGGCACTCGGCAGTCCATCCATAATTGTATACCACCTACCCGTGGTTTTTTTTCTTTCTTCTTTATACATACTACATCTCATTATCATCCAGTCTATATTAGCAGCAGACACAGTACAGTACGGTAGTCCACGGCTGTAGCTACCTCTGTGTCGGCACTCGGCAGTCCATCCATAATTGTATACCACCTACCCGTGGTTTTTTTTTTCTTTCTTCTTTATACATACTACATCTCATTATCATCTAGTCTATATTAGCAGCAGACACAGTACAGTACGGTAGTCCACGGCTGTAGCTACCTCTGTGTCGGCACTCGGCAGTCCATCCATAATTGTATACCACCTACCCGTGGTTTTTTTTTTCTTTCTTCTTTATACATACTACATCTCATTATCAACCAGTCTATATTAGCAGCAGACACAGTACAGTACGGTAGTCCACGGCTGTAGCTACCTCTGTGTCGGCACTCGGCAGTCCATCCATAAGTATACTAGTATCCATCCATCTCCATTGTTTACCTGAGGTGCCTTTTAGTTGTGCCTATTAAAATATGGAGAACAAAAATGTTGAGGTTCCAAAATTAGGGAAAGATCAAGATCCACTTCCACCTCGTGCTGAAGCTGCTGCCACTAGTCATGGCCGAGACGATGAAATGCCAGCAACGTCGTCTGCCAAGGCCGATGCCCAATGTCATAGTACAGAGCATGTCAAATCCAAAACACCAAATATCAGTAAAAAAAGGACTCCAAAACCTAAAATAAAATTGTCGGAGGAGAAGCGTAAACTTGCCAATATGCCATTTACCACACGGAGTGGCAAGGAATGGCTGAGGCCCTGGCCTATGTTCATGGCTAGTGGTTCAGCTTCACATGAGGATGGAAGCACTCAGCCTCTCGCTAGAAAACTGAAAAGACTCAAGCTGGCAAAAGCACCGCAAAGAACTGTGCGTTCTTCGAAATCCCAAATCCACAAGGAGAGTCCAATTGTGTCGGTTGCGATGCCTGACCTTCCCAACACTGGACGTGAAGAGCATGCGCCTTCCACCATTTGCACGCCCCCTGCAAGTGCTGGAAGGAGCACCCGCAGTCCAGTTCCTGATAGTCAGATTGAAGATGTCAGTGTTGAAGTACACCAGGATGAGGAGGATATGGGTGTTGCTGGCGCTGGGGAGGAAATTGACCAGGAGGATTCTGATGGTGAGGTGGTTTGTTTAAGTCAGGCACCCGGGGAGACACCTGTTGTCCGTGGGAGGAATATGGCCGTTGACATGCCTGGTGAAAATACCAAAAAAATCAGCTCTTCAGTGTGGAGGTATTTCAACAGAAAAGCGGACAACAGGTGTCAAGCCGTGTGTTGCCTTTGTCAAGCTGTAATAAGTAGGGGTAAGGACGTTAACCACCTCGGAACATCCTCCCTTATACGTCACCTGCAGCGCATTCATAATAAGTCAGTGACAAGTTCAAAAACTTTGGGCGACAGCGGAAGCAGTCCACTGACCAGTAAATCCCTTCCTCTTGTAACCAAGCTCACGCAAACCACCCCACCAACTCCCTCAGTGTCAATTTCCTCCTTCCCCAGGAATGCCAATAGTCCTGCAGGCCATGTCACTGGCAATTCTGACGAGTCCTCTCCTGCCTGGGATTCCTCCGATGCATCCTTGCGTGTAACACCTACTGCTGCTGGCGCTGCTGTTGTTGCTGCTGGGAGTCGATGGTCATCCCAGAGGGGAAGTCGTAAGCCCACTTGTACTACTTCCAGTAAGCAATTGACTGTCCAACAGTCCTTTGCGAGGAAGATGAAATATCACAGCAGTCATCCTGCTGCAAAGCGGATAACTGAGGCCTTGACAACTATGTTGGTGTTAGACGTGCGTCCGGTATCCGCCGTTAGTTCACAGGGAACTAGACAATTTATTGAGGCAGTGTGCCCCCGTTACCAAATACCATCTAGGTTCCACTTCTGTAGGCAGGCGATACCGAGAATGTACACGGACGTCAGAAAAAGACTCACCAGTGTCCTAAAAAATGCAGTTGTACCCAATGTCCACTTAACCACGGACATGTGGACAAGTGGAGCAGGGCAGGGTCAGGACTATATGACTGTGACAGCCCACTGGGTAGATGTATGGACTCCCGCCGCAAGAACAGCAGCGGCGGCACCAGTAGCAGCATCTCGCAAACGCCAACTCTTTCCTAGGCAGGCTACGCTTTGTATCACCGCTTTCCAGAATACGCACACAGCTGAAAACCTCTTACGGCAACTGAGGAAGATCATCGCGGAATGGCTTACCCCAATTGGACTCTCCTGTGGATTTGTGGCATCGGACAACGCCAGCAATATTGTGTGTGCATTAAATATGGGCAAATTCCAGCACGTCCCATGTTTTGCACATACCTTGAATTTGGTGGTGCAGAATTTTTAAAAAAACGACAGGGGCGTGCAAGAGATGCTGTCGGTGGCCAGAAGAATTGCGGGACACTTTCGGCGTACAGGCACCACGTACAGAAGACTGGAGCACCACCAAAAACTACTGAACCTGCCCTGCCATCATCTGAAGCAAGAAGTGGTAACGAGGTGGAATTCAACCCTCTATATACTTCAGAGGTTGGAGGAGCAGCAAAAGGCCATTCAAGCCTATACAATTGAGCACGATATAGGAGGTGGAATGCACCTGTCTCAAGCGCAGTGGAGAATGATTTCAACGTTGTGCAAGGTTCTGATGCCCTTTGAACTTGCCACACGTGAAGTCAGTTCAGACACTGCCAGCCTGAGTCAGGTCATTCCCCTCATCAGGCTTTTGCAGAAGAAGCTGGAGACATTGAAGGAGGAGCTAACACGGAGCGATTCCGCTAGGCATGTGGGACTTGTGGATGGAGCCCTTAATTCGCTTAACAAGGATTCACGGGTGGTCAATCTGTTGAAATCAGAGCACTACATTTTGGCCACCGTGCTCGATCCTAGATTTAAAGCCTACCTTGGATCTCTCTTTCCGGCAGACACAAGTCTGCTGGGGTTGAAAGACCTGCTGGTGAGAAAATTGTCAAGTCAAGCGGAACGCGACCTGTCAACATCTCCTCCTTCACATTCTCCCGCAACTGGGGGTGCGAGGAAAAGGCTCAGAATTCCGAGCCCACCCGCTGGCGGTGATGCAGGGCAGTCTGGAGCGACTGCTGATGCTGACATCTGGTCCGGACTGAAGGACCTGACAACGATTACGGACATGTCGTCTACTGTCACTGCATATGATTCTCTCACCATTGAAAGAATGGTGGAGGATTATATGAGTGACCGCATCCAAGTAGGCACGTCACACAGTCCGTACTTACACTGGCAGGAAAAAGAGTCAATTTGGAGGCCCTTGCACAAACTGGCTTTATTCTACCTAAGTTGCCCTCCCACAAGTGTGTACTCCGAAAGAGTGTTTAGTGCCGCCGCTCACCTTGTCAGCAATCGGCGTACGAGGTTACATCCAGAAAATGTGGAGAAGATGATGTTCATTAAAATGAATTATAATCAATTCCTCCGTGGAGACATTGACCAGCAGCAATTGCCTCCACAAAGTACACAGGGAGCTGAGATGGTGGATTCCAGTGGGGACGAATTGATAATCTGTGAGGAGGGGGATGTACACGGTGATATATCTGAGGATGATGATGAGGTGGACATCTTGCCTCTGTAGAGCCAGTTTGTGCAAGGAGAGATTAATTGCTTCTTTTTTGGTGGGGGTCCAAACCAACCCGTCATTTCAGTCACAGTCGTGTGGCAGACCCTGTCACTGAAATGATGGGTTGGTTAAAGTGTGCATGTCCTGTTTATACAACATAAGGGTGGGTGGGAGGGCCCAAGGACAATTCCATCTTGCACCTCTTTTTTCTTTAATTTTTCTTTGCGTCATGTGCTGTTTGGGGAGGGTTTTTTGGAAGGGACATCCTGCGTGACACTGCAGTGCCACTCCTAGATGGGCCCGGTGTTTGTGTCGGCCACTAGGGTCGCTTATCTTACTCACACAGCTACCTCATTGCGCCTCTTTTTTTCTTTGCGTCATGTGCTGTTTGGGGAGGGTTTTTTGGAAGGGACATCCTGCGTGACACTGCAGTGACACTCCTAGATGGGCCCGGTGTTTGTGTCGGCCACTAGGGTCGCTTATCTTTCTCACACAGCTACCTCATTGCGCCTCTTTTTTTCTTTGCGTCATGTGCTGTTTGGGGAGGGTTTTTTGGAAGGGACATCCTGCGTGACACTGCAGTGACACTCCTAGATGGGCCCGGTGTTTGTGTCGGCCACTAGGGTCGCTTAGCTTAGTCATCCAGCGACCTAGGTGCAAATTTTAGGACTAAAAATAATATTGTGAGGTGTGAGGTATTCAGAATAGACTGAAAATGAGTGTAAATTATGGTTTTTGAGGTTAATAATACTTTGGGATCAAAATGACCCCCAAATTCTATGATTTAAGCTGTTTTTTAGTGTTTTTTGAAAAAAACACCCGAATCCAAAACACACCCGAATCCGACAAAAAAAATTCGGTGAGGTTTTGCCAAAACGCGGTCGAACCCAAAACACGGCCGCGGAACCGAACCCAAAACCAAAACACAAAACCCGAAAAATTTCCGGCGCTCATCTCGCTCAGAACAGCTGATTTTTAGCCTGATCGCTATGCTGCGAAAAACGGCAGCGAGCGATTAACTCGGAATGACCCCCTTTATCCGGGCTTCACCCACTCTGTGGAATGCCCTCCCACGCACAATAAGACTCACCTCTAGTCTCCAAACCTTTAAACGTTCCCTGAAAACTCACCTCTTCAGACACGCCTATCCAATTCCAGACCCACCCACATAACCTTCAATGCTTCTCTTTCTAATCACATCCTCTATGTACAGTACACATAACCTCACATTTTGTCTTCCAACATTGCTGGGTGATCATATCATACAACCCATTAAGAACCTAGCAATCAGGTAGACCATTGTGCAGTAGGTAGCATCTATCCTTGTGTATCAATGCTTATTCCCCTATAGATTGTAAACTTGCGAGCAGTGCCATCCTACCACTATGTCTGTCTGTTTTTGCCCAGTTTTGTTCTATTATTGTTTTTTTTTAAATAGAGTAATTTTTTATTCACCACAAAATTAGAGATACAGACATTTCAGAATACGTTACTGGTCATAGTGGATAATCACAGTATTCAGTCATTCATATTAACTTTATGATAGTATACATGTACGAATGATATTCCCCATGTTACCATTTCCGTGCGCTCTTCCCGCAGTTTGCGTATTGTTTGTAGTCTGTAGCCAAGTCATGGTTCACATACTTAACATTTTCTATGTTTTCTCCCCCCACCTTATGTGTAATTACCCCGTCTAGTGAGCCGTATATAGCCCACAACCCCACTACCCCCGAACTAACCCTCTAAAACAAACTCAAGCCTAGTCAAACTAATGTGTACATGGTGTGGTGCGACAGCTAAATGATTAAGCAACTGCGTTAGGAGAGGTAAAAGGTTCGGCCCAACGCCCCGGGGCCCAAACAGCGCTTCCGCATCAATGGCCAGTGCCCGCTACATTTGAAGGGCAAGGGAGGAGTATGTGGAAGTGATCCAAGGAGACCAAATCTTCTCGTATCTGGTAAGGGCATTATATTTCATATATACATATCGTTCTTTTAATAGGGTATCATTGACCAAACTTTTAAGAGCAGGTATTGTGGGAGGGCTGGGGGCCATCCATGTCCGCGCGATACACACTTTTGCAAGTGCGCATACGCTGCGGGCATACATGCTTTCCCATCGGGACCCAGAATCCGAGTCACCCACCCCCAGAATGCAAAATCTCGGAGTCAGCATTCCCCTCTGTGTTCCCGTATGTTCCAGAATCGACCTGACCCCAGCCCAGAACACCTGCAGCAACGGGCATTCCCATATGAGGTGCCAGAATGTGCCTCCGGCAGCCCCGCACTTGGGACAAACATCAACACTATCAGACCTGAATCTGGCCAGCCTGCTCGGTGTCATGTATGATCTATGCAGGATGAAAAGCTGTATCTGCTGAAACCGCAGCGATTTGGTGACCTGGCTCGGATTGCCCAAAGCGCCCTCCCAGTCTTCCCCGTCTATGGGACCCAAGTCACACTCCCAGTTCTCCTGAAGATTCGAGAGCGGGTCTGCATGTATTGTTTGAAGAAGGTATGAGTAGGTGAAGGAAATCACCTTGACTCGACCCAGTGAATGTAGAAATGTTTTGATGGGAAAGGGGAGGAGCGCCGGGGGGGAATCTCCAAATTGCGCCTGCAAGGCGTGCCTGAGCTGTAAAAATCTGTAGAAGTAAGAGTTCGGGAGTCCAAACTCCTCCTTTAATTGGTGAAATGATTTCAATGAACCGTCACTATATAATTGGGACAGCGAGTCTATCGAATACGGAGCCCATACCTCCCCGCCCTCTAGGGACCTCAGTTCATTAAGCATTGTGGAGTGCCATAGGGGAGTATCAGGGTCCATGCCTTTATACTCGAGTAGGCCCTTCAATGCTAGCCATATTCTCATCGCCTGAAAGACAATAGGAGGTAAAAATCTAGAAGGGTTTTCCCCCACCAGGACCTGTGCCGGGGAAAGGTCCGGGTAATAGCATTGAAGGAACGCCCGGCCCAGCCCAGCCCCCCCCCCCCCCCCTCCCGAAGCCACATACTGATATGTGATAGCTGAGCAGCATAATAATATAGTTGGAAGTGGGGCAAGGCCAGACCGCCGTCCCTTTTTTGTCTGGTGAGGGTGGTTAATTTTATTCTAGCTCTTTTATTGGCCCATATAAAGGAGGACAGGACGCTATTTAATTTCCTGAAGAAGGCTGGAAAAAGGAATACAGGGGACTGTAGTAGAACATACAATAGTTTAGGCAAGACTACCATTTTAATAAGGCCGACCCTGCCCGTCATTGTCAGTGGTAGCTTACCCCAAGCTCTCGATTTGCGCGCTACTGTCTGTACTAGAGGATCGAGGTTTAAGGGCACAAAGTCTGATGGGTCGTTTGTAATTAGAATTCCGAGGTACTTAAACTGGACTGTCCAGCACAACGGCAGGGATATTTTCGGAACCTGAGGGAGGGTGCCTATAATGGGCATAATGAATGATTTAGTCCAGTTTATGCGGAGACCCGAATACCCCCCGAATGTCTCAATGACCCGCAGCACAGTGGGCATCTCTACTGCGTAGTCTTGAAGGAATAACAACAAGTCATCCGCATAAAGGGCTATCTTGTCAGTGCAGGAGCCGGTACCTATTCCCCCAATGTCCGGGTGCGATCTGATCAGGCAAGCGAGGGGCTCTATGGCTATGGCAAACAGGGCAGGAGAGAGGGGGCATCCCTGTCTGGTGCCCCGTGTCAAAGGGAAGGAGGAGGAAATGTAGCCGTTCACCAAGACCCTGGCGCGTGGATTCTGGTATAGTAATTTGATCCATTGAATAAAGTTTGGGCCGAAGCCCATGTTCCTCATGACTCCCCACAGGTAAGGCCATTCAACGCTGTCGAATGCCTTGGCTGCATCCAGTGAGACTACAGCCGCGTCCGAGGGGAAGTCGCGAGGGGCCTGCAAAATGGTGTATAGCCTGCGCAAGTTAATGGATGTGGATTTCCCAGGCATGAAGCCGGTTTGATCCGGATGAATTATAGATTCAATTACTAGGTTGAGTCGGACCGCAAGAATTTTCGCCAGGATCTTGGCGTCAGTGGGGATGAGGGAGATCGGCCTGTAGGAGTCCAACAACCTGGGGTCCTTACCAGGCTTTGGAAGCATTATAAGGATCGCCTCGGACATTGAGGGAGGAAGGCTGTTAGTGGCAGTCATTTTAACGTACGTGTCAAGCAGCCGGGGACCAAAGAACTCAATGTACTGTTTATATAGTTCCGTGGGAATACCGTCACTACCCGGGGATTTACCGCTAGGAGACACCTCTACCGCCGACACCACCTCTTCCAGGGTCAGAGGTGCGTCCAGTGCGTCCCTGGCCTCAGGGGAGAGTTTAGAAAGGGGAATGTTTGTCAGGTACAGGTCTAGTTCCTCCGTGGAGCATGTCAGTCTACTATCGTATACCTCTCTGAAGTAGCCGAGGAACATCTGTGCGATGTCAGGGGTGGCATCCACCATGGAGCCGCCTGAGTCAAGCATTTGCGCTATCGTGGTCCCAGGTCGATCGTAGTGCACTAAGTGGGCCATCAGGCTACCTGGTCTGTCCGCCTGCATATATATGTTAGTGGCCCTAAACAAAAGGGAACGTGCATTTATATCTGAAAGGTGAGCCAGCCAGGCCTCCTGAGCCGCAAGCCAGCGGGCCTTCAGCTCAGGAGTACCCTCAGTCAGGTAACGCATCTCCAGATCCCTACACTCAGTCTCAAGCTGTCTTTCCATCGCCCTTCTAGCCACCTTGCAGGCTGCAATTTTGCCGATCATTGTACCTCGCAAATACGCCTTGAACGCGTCCCAAACAACCGGGGCCGGGGCCGATCCCACATTATCTGCAAAAAATCCCTCCCATGTGGACACCAACTCCGGGCATTCGCCCAGCTGGGCCAGCCAAGAAGGGTGTAGCCGCCAATATGACTGTCCCCTCTGACATTCCCCATCTATTGAGAGCACCAGGGGCGAGTGATCAGACACCCCCCGTGCCTCGTAACGGACATCCGTCACGCCAGGCAAAAGCCCAGGCGAGACCAGGGCCAGGTCGATTCTAGAAAAAGAGCCATGTGTACCCGAATAACAGGAGTATTGCCTAAGACTAGGATTCCGAATTCTCCAGACGTCTACCCACTGCATACCGTCTAGAAAATCTGCGAATTTAGATCCCGATGAGGTTGAGCCGCCCCCCGTCCCTTGATCCCGGGGAGCCCTCCATCTGTCTAAGGAGGCATCCAACACAGCGTTGAAGTCCCCCAAGCAGATGACAGGGGTGTGTGGGGAGGAGGCAACAAATAAGGCGGCCTTTTGCAGGACATCATATGAAAACGGGGGGGGAACATACACGGACAACAGGAAAAAATTACGTGAGAACAATTTACATTCTATGAACACGTATCTACCATGTGGATCTGTATTTACTCTGATCATCTCAAACTGTACAGTCCTCTTTATCATTACCGACACCCCTCGGGAATATGAGGAGTGCGAGGAATGATATGCCCAGCCCACCCAAGGCCTGCGGAGCGACAACAGCCTATTTCCCTCCAAATGGGTTTCGCTTAAACAGATAATATCCGGGCAATATTTCTTGATCATCTTAAACACTAAGGATCGCTTTACTTTGTTGTTAATGCCCCGGACATTCCACGCCAAGATTTTTAAGGGAGGCATGTCAGCCAAGTCATCAGCTGGGGCGCAACACTCCTATCGACCACCCATCCCCCCGGCTCCTTGCTCGCACAATCGCGCCGTCCACCGGCCCCGGACCTCGAGCCAAACCCCTGAAAACAGTGTGACCCCACCACACCCTCCGAATGACTAGTATATAGGCTTCGTAAATTCAAAACATAAAACAGAAAAACTACTGGGGGGCCAACAGCGGCCCCCCGGCATCCCCCCTCCCCGTATACCTCCCCGAACTGTGGCATACCTAAATCCCTAACCGAACTCTAGCCCTGGAGAACCCAAAGCCTACGGCAACACTGTACTAGGCGTACAGATCAAACAACCCCAATACTTAAACCCTTATGTGTTTATACGTTTATAACACTTCTCAGCAAAGTCCAGTACCACTAAACGAGAGGAAGCTCCCTGGACTTATACTTGCGAGTTGTAGGCTCATAGAGGAAGGCGACCCGATGTCAGTCTGGAGCCAGCTGGCGTGCCCCCGGAGCATATCTGTCCAACCAGGAAGCCGCTTCCCTGGGCGAGCTGAAGAATTTAGTCTCCCCGTCCACCACCACACGCAATCTGGAGGGAAACAGCATTGAATAGGATATATTCAGGTCACGAAGGCGTCGCTTTATGGGGAGAAACTGTGCTCGGTCTTTTTGGACGTCCGCTGCAAAGTCCGGAAATGCCGACACCCGGATTCCATTCCGGATCAGGGGACCCTTCACGCGTCCCAGGCGCAGGACGGAGTCCCGGTCCTTGTAGTGCAGGAATTTTGCTATAAAAGTTCGTGGTGGGGTGCCTGGTGGTAAAGGCCGGAAGGGCACGCGGTGGGCCCGCTCCACTGCAAACTGAGAAGTAAAGGATTCAGCACCGTATGCCTCTTTTAACCAGGATTCCAGGAAATCCTCGGGGTGTGCCCCTTCTTCTTTTTCGGGGAGGCCTACGAACCTCACGTTGTTTCTGCGGAGTCTGCCCTCCATGTCCAGGAGTTTGGCTTGCATCGTTGTGACTTGCTGTGTAACTGCAGACACCGATTGTTGCAGAGGGCCGCTGAGGTCTTCCAGGTTGGAGACCCTTGTCTCAGTTTCGCCCACCCTCTCCCGTACTCGTTGGACATCCTGTCGTAACAGTGATAAATCACACTGCACCTTCTCCATCTTGTCCGATAGGCGTTGCTCGCTGGCCGCTATGGCCTCCAGGACCTGCTGGATGGAGGGAGCAGACGGCTGCGTATTCGCCCCCGAGTCGGCCCCTGCCGATGGATCCATTCTGGCAGGGGGGGAGGGCTTAGGAGATGACTGCGTCGACTGAGATGCAGGCTGTCGGGCAAACTTCTCCAATTTAGCCGCGGCCGCACTCTGGCCGCCCCTCACCATCTTGTGGGGGTCCAGCAGTAATGAGAGTCCCGTTGTTCAGTGTCAAAGGTATAACAGTGGATGGTAAATGCAGTATCAGCAGCACGCCAGGCACTGGGATAGCCAGATGTTATAATGAAGGGAGAAGGGGGACCTGGGGGGTCCAATGGTATAAATAAATATGTCCAGTGTGTGATATTCCAGCAGTATAAGCAGTAGGAGGCAGGGCAGCTGGGACAGTATCCAATCCTCCAGCCCAGTGCAGTCTTCACCCACACTGCACCTTGCTGTGTTCAGTACCTCAGGGAGCTGCAGGTAAAATGGCCGCCCAGCACAAGGATTTCCCCCTCTTCCCTCACTGCACCAGCCTTCAGGGGATCAGGATGGCTTATGGATGTGGCCCTGGGGGTGCAGGAGTGGGGTGCCGCTCCTTTCCGGTGCCGCTGGACGCCGTGTCCGCGCCCGGCGGAGCTTCAAAATCGAGGCCGGGGACTGAGCTGCGGCCTAGGCCCGGAGTCCGGGCGGCCGCCGATGCGAGCCGGGAGTGCTCGCACACACGCACCACCGCCTCCCCAGCACCGCCAGGCAGGAGAATAGTCCAGAGGAGAGCAGGATCGGGGCCCCAGGATTGTTACAGGATTAATTATCCAGGGAGCTCCTCGATCCTGCTGCCTAGTCCTCTGCCGCCGTTGCCACGCCCCTTGTTCTATTATTGTTGTTCTAATTGTAAAGCGCAACGGAATATGCTGCGCTGTATAAGAAACTGTTAATAAATAAATAATAAAATGTGCTGTGCGACTTGATACATGCACAATCAGGCGATAATATCTCTCAACTGAGAAATCAGCATTACATTGTGGTTGCAGCTACTGGTCGGGATGGTTAGCATACTGGGCGTCCTTGCCCTGCGCTGGGCGATCCCTAACATGCAATTGAAATGATTGCAGATTCTGTTTTTAGCCCCCGGCTCCTCTCCCATCTATTCAGTGATCACTAGCTGCTTTGTAGAGCAGAGCAGTGATGATTACAGGCTCTCCCAATCTGAACCTCCACACCACACCCGCGGGACACTGCAGCCCACTGCAGGGTGGGACTGTGGGACAGTGTCCAGTTAGCGGAACTATCCCGCTGTATTCGGGACAGTTGGGAGGTATGCTATAAAATATGACTCAAGGGTGGTCATTCCGAGTTGATCGCTCGCTAGCAGTTTTTAGCAGCCGTGCAAACGCTATGCTGCCGCCCACTGGGAGTGTATTTTAGCTTAGCAGAAGTGCGAACGATTGTAACGCAGAGCGGCTACAAAATTATTTTGTGTAGTTTCAGAGTAGCTTCAGTCCTACTCAGCGCTTGCGATCACTTCAGACCATTCAGTTCCGGATTTGATGTCACAAACACGCCCTGCGTTCACCCAGCCACGCCTGCGCTTTTCCTGGCACGCCTGCGTTTTTCCAAACACTCCCTGAAAGTGGTCAGTTGCCACCCAGAAACGCCCACTTCATGTCACTCACTCTGCGGCAACCAGTGCGACTGGAAAGCATCGCTAGACCCTGTGTGAAACTACATTGTTCGTTGTAATAGTAAGTCGCGTGTGCGCATTGCGCCGCGTACGCATGCGCAGAAGTGCCATTTTTTAGCCTCATCGCTGCACAGCGAACGAATGCAGCTAGCGAATAACTCGGAATGACCACCAATGTGTATCAATATTTATTGACCAGCATCAGTGCAAATATTTGAATCTGCTATTATTATTATTATTATTAACATTATTTTTTAACAGTGTAATTTTCCAGCAATTGGTTCCATGTAGAAGGCTGGAAGGCTTCTGCTGCTTACACAGTCACTTTTCAGTAGCAGTTCATCAGAGTATGAAACATTATTCACTCAAGGAAATACTTCAGATTACAGGTGAGCCAGAAACAAAATCTCAGTCACACAATGGGAGGCTGCGAAATAACGAGACAGTGAATGTCTATAATTAATCAGGGCCTGTCACAGCTGTTTTGTGAACCAACCTAACAGGACATTCAAATATATTTATTTATTTATGTTTTTAATTTACCGTTTCTATAGCTCAGTTTTGGAACACTTGGACTTTTCTGAGCAATGTAGGCAATAAGCCAACTCTCATAGAAGTAACTGGGGCAGTCTTCATTCCTGTTTTCGTCTGAGATCTCAGAGCAGACTGAACTCACTCTATTAAACATAATGGAGAGGGTTCGGTTGCTGAGTATTTACTATTTAGTGCTCATGTCATAAAGAGGGTACAGCACATTGGGGTATGAGAAAGGCATTAATTATGTGGGTTGGTAAGCGCATTTATTGGCCAATGAGCTTTTTAAAAGCAATTTATATTTAAGTACAATATCCTACATAAAAGCCAGACACAAAAAAAAAGACGTTGCTGGGGTCTAACGGTCAGGCAATCCATTTGTTCCCCCAGAGACTTTGTGCGCCTGCTCCTGCAAGGCTCACTTGGGTTTTCAACTCCCTTACCTCTCATAGGTATATCTATTTTTCTGGAGTGAATTTTGGCATTGTTTTCATTTTTTAGATTTATTTTGCACAGCGTGCCTTCAGAAATGGAGCAAAATGAAGACAGCAAAGTGTAATATGGCGCTTTGTATAACATTGATATTTTGGTGGTTTCCTGTAGTTTTGCCTTCAGTAAATTTGGAGGTTTGACAAGTGGCAGAAATACTGTGTAAAGCCTGCAGTATACAGTAGCCACATTTTAGTAAATCTGCCTATATCTAATGGAAGTATGCTACTGTAGTTCATGTTGGTAGTCTCCAATTCTTGATCCCAGCTCCACTGAACATTCACTGGATTCAGGAGTCTCTTTCTCAGAACTCAGGGCTGCCTGATACTTGATCTAGCTCCTTTGATACTGTGATCTTGAGTTATCCTTATGGAACCCAGACTTGCTTGATACTCTTCCTGCATGGTATTGTGTATCTATAATATAATATAATATAATATAATATAATATAATATAATATAATGGGCTTAAATGTCTGCCAAGCAGTTGCATGCTACAGCTGATGACAAAGCAATGAAAGAATGGACACAGACTTACCCAAAGCTTATGCTAGACAAATTACAGAATCTGGAACCTACATGCTGCATGGCACCTGTTCTTCTGTTATCAAATCTGCTACCGTTTATGCTTGTCTTAAAGTTACTACCATTCTTGAGGGGGCCCCCTGGAGTCAGGGACCCGTGTGCACTGCACACCCTGCACCCCTTATAAATACAGGTTGAGTATCCCATATCCAAATATTCCGAAATACGGAATATTCCGAAATACGGACTTTTTTGAGTGAGAGGGAGATAGTGAAACCTTTGTTTTTTGATGGCTCAATGTACACAAACTTTGTTTAATACACAGTTATTAAAAGTAGAGATGAGCGGGTTCGGTTCCTCGGAATCCGAACCCGCCCGAACTTCATTTTTTTTTACACGGGGCCGAGCGACTCGGATCTTCCCGCCTTGCTCGGTTAACCCGAGCGCGCCCGAACGTCATCATCCCGCTGTCGGATTCTCGCGAGGCTCGGATTCTATTGCGAGACTCGGATTCTATATAAGGAGCCGCGCGTCGCCGCCATTTTCACACGTGCATTGAGATTCATAGGGAGAGGACGTGGCTGGCGTCCTCTCCGTTTATAGAGAAGAGAGTGAGACAGTAGAGAGAGACACAGTAGTAATTTTGGGGAGCATTAGGAGGAGTACTAGACTAGTTACTTGCTGAAGTGATAGATAGTGTGACTGTATTATCTGACTTGTGGGGGAGACACTGACAGTGGGGAGCAGTTAGAATCTGAGAGCAGGACTCAGGAGTACATATAACGTACAGTGCACACTTTTGCTTCCAGAGTGCCACACTGCCATTGTGACCACACTGACCACCAGTATAATATATATTGTGATTGTCTGCTTAGGAGTACTACTTGCAAGTTGCTGATAGTGTGACCAGTGACCTGACCACCAGTTTAATAATCACCACCAGTTTAATATATATAATATATATATATAATTGTATATAATATATATATAATATTGTATACCACCTACCCGTTTTTTTTTTTTCTTTCTTCTTCTTTATACATACTACTATAGTAGCTTACTGTAGCAGTCTGCGGTGCTGCTGAGCTGACAGTGTCCAGCAGGTCCGTCATCAGTCATTACATAATAAATATATATACCTGTCCGGCTGCAGTACTAGTGATATTATATATATATATATTGATTTCATCTCATTATCATCCAGTCTATATTAGCAGCAGACACAGTACGGTAGTCCACGGCTGTAGCTACCTCTGTGTCGGCAGTCGCTCGTCCATCCATAATTGTATACCACCTACCCGTGTTTTTTTTTTTTTTTCTTTCTTCTTTATACATACTACTATAGTAGCTTACTGTAGCAGTCTGCGGTGCTGCTGAGCTGACAGTGTCCAGCAGGTCCGTCATCAGTCATTACATAATAAATATATCTACCTGTCCGGCTGCAGTACTAGTGTGATATTATATATATATATATATATATATATTGATTTCATCTCATTATCATCCAGTCTATATTAGCAGCAGACACAGTACGGTAGTCCACGGCTGTAGCTACCTCTGTGTCGGCAGTCGCTCGTCCATCCATAATTGTATACCACCTACCCGTGGTTTTTTTTTTTCCTTTCTTCTTTATCTTTATACATACTACTATAGTAGCTTACTGTAGCAGTCTGCGGTGCTGCTAAGCTGACAGTGTCCAGCAGGTCCGTCATCAGTCATTACATAATAAATATATCTACCTGTCCGGCTGCAGTACTAGTGTGATATAATATATATTGATTTCATCTCATTATCATCCAGTCTATATTGGCAGCAGACACAGTACGGTAGTCCACGGCTGTAGCTACCTCTGTGTCGGCAGTCGCTCGTCCATCCATAATTGTATACCACCTACCCATGGTTTTTTTTTTTTTCTTTCTTCTTTATACATACTACTATAGTAGCTTACTGTAGCAGTCTGCGGTGCTGCTGAGCTGACAGTGTCCAGCAGGTCCGTCATCAGTCATTACATAATAAATATATCTACCTGTCCGGCTGCAGTACTAGTGTGATATAATATATATTGATTTCATCTCATTATCATCCAGTCTATATTAGCAGCAGACACAGTACGGTAGTCCACGGCTGTAGCTACCTCTGTGTCGGCAGTCGCTCGTCCATCCATAATTGTATACCACCTACCCGTGGTTTTTTCTTTTTTCTTTCTTCTTTATACATACTACTATAGTAGCTTACTGTAGCAGTCTGCGGTGCTGCTGAGCTGACAGTGTCATGCAGGTCCGTCATCAGTCATTACATAATAAATATATCTACCTGTCCGGCTGCAGTACTAGTGTGATATTATATATATATATATTGATTTCATCTCATTATCATCCAGTCTATATTAGCAGCAGACACAGTATGGTAGTCCACGGCTGTAGCTACCTCTGTGTCGGCAGTCGCTCGTCCATCCATAATTGTATACCACCTACCCGTGGGTTTTTTTTTTCTTTCTTCTTTATACATACTACTATAGTAGCTTACTGTAGCAGTCTGCGGTGCTGCTGAGCTGACAGTGTCCAGCAGGTCCGTCATCAGTCATTACATAATAAATATATCTACCTGTCCGGCTGCAGTACTAGTGTGATATAATATATATTGATTTCATCTCATTATCATCCAGTCTATATTAGCAGCAGACACAGTACGGTAGTCCACGGCTGTAGCTACCTCTGTGTCTTTTAGTTGTGCCTATTAAAATATGGAGAACAAAAAATGTTGAGGTTCCAAAATTAGGGAAAGATCAAGATCCACTTCCACCTCGTGCTGAAGCTGCTGCCACTAGTCATGGCCGAGACGATGAAATGCCAGCAACGTCGTCTGCCAAGGCCGATGCCCAATGTCATAGTACAGAGCATGTAAAATCCAAAACACCAAATATCAGTAAAAAAAGGACTCCAAAATCTAAAATAAAATTGTCGGAGGAGAAGCGTAAACTTGCCAATATGCCATTTACCACACGGAGTGGCAAGGAACGGCTGAGGCCCTGGCCTATGTTCATGGCTAGTGGTTCAGCTTCACATGAGGATGGAAGCACTCAGCCTCTCGCTAGAAAACTGAAAAGACTCAAGCTGGCAAAAGCACAGCAAAGAACTGTGCGTTCTTCGAAATCCCAAATCCACAAGGAGAGTCCAATTGTGTCGGTTGCGATGCCTGACCTTCCCAACACTGGACGTGAAGAGCATGCGCCTTCCACCATTTGCACGCCCCCTGCAAGTGCTGGAAGGAGCACCCGCAGTCCAGTTCCTGATAGTCAGATTGAAGATGTCAGTGTTGAAGTACACCAGGATGAGGAGGATATGGGTGTTGCTGGCGCTGGGGAGGAAATTGACGAGGAGGATTCTGATGGTGAGGTGGTTTGTTTAAGTCAGGCACCCGGGGAGACACCTGTTGTCCGTGGGAGGAATAGGGCCGTTGACATGCCTGGTGAAAATACCAAAAAAATCAGCTCTTCGGTGTGGAAGTATTTCACCAGAAATGCGGACAACATTTGTCAAGCCGTGTGTTGCCTTTGTCAAGCTGTAATAAGTAGGGGTAAGGACGTTAACCACCTCGGAACATCCTCCCTTATACGTCACCTGCAGCGCATTCATAATAAGTCAGTGACAAGTTCAAAAACTTTGGGCGACAGCGGAAGCAGTCCACTGACCAGTAAATCCCTTCCTCTTGTAACCAAGCTCACGCAAACCACCCCACCAACTCCCTCGGTGTCAATTTCCTTCTTCCCCAGGAATGCCAATAGTCCTGCAGGCCATGTCACTGGCAATTCTGACGATTCCTCTCCTGCCTGGGATTCCTCCGATGCATCCTTGCGTGTAACGCCTACTGCTGCTGGCGCTGCTGCTGCTGTTGTTGCTGCTGGGAGTCGATGGTCATCCCAGAGGGGAAATCGTAAGACCACTTTTACTACTTCCACCAAGCA
This sequence comes from Pseudophryne corroboree, assembly GCF_028390025.1. NCBI lineage: Eukaryota > Metazoa > Chordata > Amphibia > Anura > Myobatrachidae > Pseudophryne > Pseudophryne corroboree. Next base: position 697,718,006 of record NC_086448.1, on the reverse strand, counting down.
ATTGACTGTCCAACAGTCCTTTGCGAGGAAGATGAAATATCACAGCAGTCATCCTGCTGCAAAGCGGATAACTGAGGCCTTGGCATCCTGGGTGGTGAGAAACGTGGTTCCGGTATCCATCATTACTGCAGAGCCAACTAGAGACTTGTTGGAGGTACTGTGTCCCCGGTACCAAATACCATCTAGGTTCCATTTCTCTAGGCAGGCGATACCGAAAATGTACACAGACCTCAGAAAAAGAGTCACCAGTGTCCTAAAAAATGCAGCTGTACCCAATGTCCACTTAACCACGGACATGTGGACAAGTGGAGCAGGGCAGGGTCAGGACTATATGACTGTGACAGCCCACTGGGTAGATGTATGGACTCCCGCCGCAAGAACAGCAGCGGCGGCACCAGTAGCAGCATCTCGCAAACGCCAACTCTTTCCTAGGCAGGCTACGCTTTGTATCACCGGTTTCCAGAATACGCACACAGCTGAAAACCTCTTACGGCAACTGAGGAAGATCATCGCGGAATGGCTTACCCCAATTGGACTCTCCTGTGGATTTGTGGCATCGGACAACGCCAGCAATATTGTGTGTGCATTAAATCTGGGCAAATTCCAGCACGTCCCATGTTTTGCACATACCTTGAATTTGGTGGTGCAGAATTTTTTAAAAATGACAGGGGCGTACAAGAGATGCTGTCGGTGGCCAGAAGAATTGCGGGACACTTTCGGCGTACAGGCACCACGTACAGAAGACTGGAGCAACACCAAAAACGCCTGAACCTGCCCTGCCATCATCTGAAGCAAGAAGTGGTAACGAGGTGCAATTCAACCCTTTCAACGTTGTGCAAGGTTCTGCTGCCCTTTGAACTTGCCACACGTGAAGTCAGTTCAGACACTGCCAGCCTGAGTCAGGTCATTCCCCTCATCAGGCTTTTGCAGAAGAAGCTGGAGACATTGAAGGAGGAGCTAACACGGAGCGATTCCGCTAGGCATGTGGGACTTGTGGATGGAGCCCTTAATTCGCTTAACAAGGATTCACGGGTGGTCAATCTGTTGAAATCAGAGCACTACATTTTGGCCACCGTGCTCGATCCTAGATTTAAAACCTACCTTGGATCTCTCTTTCCGGCAGACACAAGTCTGCTGGGGTTCAAAGACCTGCTGGTGAGAAAATTGTCAAGTCAAGCGGAACGCGACCTGTCAACATCTCCTCCTTCACATTCTCCCGCAACTGGGGGTGCGAGGAAAAGGCTCAGAATTCCGAGCCCACCCGCTGGCGGTGATGCAGGGCAGTCTGGAGCGACTGCTGATGCTGACATCTGGTCCGGACTGAAGGACCTGTCAACGATTACGGACATGTCGTCTACTGTCACTGCATATGATTCTCTCCCCATTGAAAGAATGGTGGAGGATTATATGAGTGACCGCATCCAAGTAGGCACGTCACACAGTCCGTACTTATACTGGCAGGAAAAAGAGGCAATTTGGAGGCCCTTGCACAAACTGGCTTTATTCTACCTAAGTTGCCCTCCCACAAGTGTGTACTCCGAAAGAGTGTTTAGTGCCGCCGCTCACCTTGTCAGCAATCGGCGTACGAGGTTACTTCCAGAAAATGTGGAGAAGATGATGTTCATTAAAATTAATTATAATCAATTCCTCCGTGGAGACATTGACCAGCAGCAATTGCCTCCACAAAGTACACAGGGAGCTGAGATGGTGGATTCCAGTGGGGACGAATTGATAATCTGTGAGGAGGGGGATGTACACGGTGATATATCGGAGGATGATGATGAGGTGGACATCTTGCCTCTGTAGAGCCAGTTTGTGCAAGGAGAGATTAATTGCTTCTTTTTTGGTGGGGGTCCAAACCAACCCGTCATTTCAGTCACAGTCGTGTGGCAGACCCTGTCACTGAAATGATGGGTTGGTTAAAGTGTGCATGTCCTGTTTATACAACATAAGGGTGGGTGGGAGGGCCCAAGGACAATTCCATCTTGCACCTCTTTTTTCTTTAATTTTTCTTTGCGTCATGTGCTGTTTGGGGAGTGTTTTTTGGAAGGGCCATCCTGCGTGACACTGCAGTGCCACTCCTAGATGGGCCCGGTGTTTGTGTCGGCCACTAGGGTCGCTTATCTTACTCACACAGCTACCTCATTGCGCCTCTTTTTTTCTTTGCCTCATGTGCTGTTTGGGGAGTGTTTTTTGGAAGGGCCATCCTGCGTGACACTGCAGTGCCACTCCTAGATGGGCCAGGTGTTTGTGTCGGCCACTAGGGTCGCTTAGCTTACTCACACAGCTACCTCATTGCGCCTCTTTTTTTCTTTGCGTCATGTGCTGTTTGGGGAGTGTTTTTTGGAAGGGCCATCCTGCGTGACACTGCAGTGCCACTCCTAGATGGGCCCGGTGTTTGTGTCGGCCACTAGGGTCGCTTATCTTACTCACACAGCTACCTCATTGCGCCTCTTTTTTTCTTTGCGTCATGTGCTGTTTGGGGAGTGTTTTTTGGAAGGGCCATCCTGCGTGACACTGCAGTGCCACTCCTAGATGGGCCAGGTGTTTGTGTCGGCCACTAGGGTCGCTTAGCTTACTCACACAGCTACCTCATTGCGCCTCTTTTTTTCTTTGCGTCATGTGCTGTTTGGGGAGTGTTTTTTGGAAGGGCCATCCTGCGTGACACTGCAGTGCCACTCCTAGATGGGCCCGGTGTTTGTGTCGGCCACTAGGGTCGCTTAGCTTAGTCATCCAGCGACCTCGGTGCAAATTTTAGGACTAAAAATAATATTGTGAGGTGTGAGGTATTCAGAATAGACTGAAAATGAGTGGAAATTATGGTTTTTGAGGTTAATAATACTTTGGGATCAAAATGACCCCCAAATTCTATGATTTAAGCTGTTTTTTAGTGTTTTTTGAAAAAAACACCCGAATCCAAAACACACCCGAATCCGACAAAAAAAATTCGGTGAGGTTTTGCCAAAACGCGGTCGAACCCAAAACACGGCCGCGGAACCGAACCCAAAACCAAAACACAAAACCCGAAAAATTTCAAGTGCACATCTCTAATTAAAAGTATTGTATTAAATGATCTTCAGGCTGTGTGCATAAGGTGTATATGAAACATATATGAATTGTGTTAATGTAGATACACTTTGTTCAATGTACAAAGTTACAAAAAATATTGGCGAAAATTACCTTCAGGCTGTGTGTATAAGGTGTATATGTAACATAAATGCATTCTGTGCTTAGATTTAGGTCCCATCACCATGATATCTCATTATGGTATGCAATTATTCCAAAATACGTAAAAATCCCATATCCAAAATACCTCTGGTCCCAAGCATTTTGGATAAGGGATACTCAACCTGTATGCCTATACTGTTGAAGGAAGGCACCATTTATTTTTTTACATTTATTAAAATTTCTTTTATACACATTGCTTGCACTGGGTCACTGGGTGTAATTTACAAAGCGCACTCAAACTGTATTTTGTGGCAGTTTGCAAAAAACCATGATGATGATACACACTACAAAATACTTTGATCATGCACCAGTGCACCTGGATGGCCTACCTAGTACACACACACACCAAGGTACATGTCTGCCCTGTGCTTTCAGGAGACCAGGCCTTTGATGTGCACTTTGGTAAATGGAGAGGTGGAAAAATTTCCAGTGTAAAAAAGTACCAGCTGTTACATGCTCTATGATACCGGCCTGGTAACACTGACCGCACAACACAGCACAAAAAAACTTTAACTTGGGCTAAATGACTCTTCCTATAAAATTAAGACAAAAGCGTATACATATTTCATATTTAAGATTTTACATGTGCATATGTGGCCATAACATCGTGGACTCATGGAGGTTCTGTGGTGGAGTTCGGACCAAAAAGCACGGCTGAGGTAGTTTGCAGAGAGCTTTCCCCGGACACCGCAAGCACCCAAGTAGTTCAAATGTATGGGTGACTGATCTGGGAGGCGCCCCCTCCTCAACCGGCACCACTGGTGAGTGCCACCCTGGTCAAATAGTATTTATGGTCCTGAGTAGAACCTCAGTGCTCAGTTGCTGGAGCCCAATGGTGCCATATGTAATATTTAGTTATATATAATGTAGTTTGCTGAAATAAACATCAGAGCTGACCTCTGGTGTCTCACAGGTAATGGAAGATTTTGGCGTATAGAAGAGGGGAATTACTATGTGTTAGCAGCCTTGTCCAGTCCTAATGAGGGTCCCTCCGGATGCAGCCCCGGTGGAGAGCCATACAAGGTACAGCAGTAATTAATCACACTTTCCTCCGTATTTCCTTTACATAGAGGTGATCTAAAATTAAACAAATTCTGCAATAAAACAGAACAATTCTATATGTAGAAATGTTACTGGTAATATCAGCGCAAACACCTTGTGAAGAATGACATTTAAATGTCAAATGCTTTCCTTTTTAATAGTAACTGGTTTTCTAAAATTGATTTTCACCTAGACAATGAAATCCAACACATCCATGTATACCCTTGTTACCCTCTAGTAATTTATGCAATAAAAATTATCACAAAAATAGGAAAACATAAAAATAAAACCTCCATTATAAAAGCCCATCAATGGAGCTGTCACCAGAGTGCATTAAATAGAATTCTAAAAAGAAATAAAAAATGCTTAGACGCATAAGTGATTTTATCAGAATTTCCCCGCTGTAAATTTGCACTACAAAACCAGCATTTGATTTTAATATGTGCTCATTAAACCTCTGCTGCATGTTATTTTCTCTTATCCAAGCTTCTCGTGTTTTACAAACTCTTATGACAGGAAAACAAACAGTCTACAACAGGCATTCCCAACCGCGGTCCTCAAGGCACACCAACAGTGCTGGTTTTAGTGATATCCTGGCTTCAGCACAGATGGTTAAATCAAAATAACGGAGGTACTAATTAAGTCACCTGTGTTCAAGCCTGGATATCACTAAAACCAGGACTGTTAGTGTGCCTTGAGGACCGTGGTTGGGAAACACTGGTCTACAAAATGGTATTGTGTGTTTTGAGATGCCTCATAACGCTTTCCAAAAAGTTGCATGTAAAATGTATTTCTTTCCCTTACCTAAACAGAGTGGATCCTATTTAAAGTCACCTTCCTCGTCTAGACTAAAGACCGGATTCAATTAGCCTTCATTAAGGCTGGGTACACACTTGGCAATATGCAGCCAATATATTGTTCACATCGTCCAGTACATCGTTAACAGTGCACGCTACCGCGGGTCGTTATCGATGTACAATATTTTTAGTTCTGTCAAAGTCAGAAAACTATCACTATGCACACTGCCATATTTGCACCTCATATGTGTCCCTGCTGCGCGTGCGTGCGCTCTCCCGTGCGTGCGCATACTCGCTGTTGCAGGCACCCGCAGGAGCACGGTATGTGCATTTACGGTAGAGATTGTATGCGTCTAGCGGGCGACTCGTTCGTTACATATTTTCACTATATAATGTATTTTAAAGATCATGGTCCCTTTGATAGATTCTGAAAGTTTAGTTAATGTAGCATGTTCCTGGACAGAGAGATCCCTCTTTGTATTGTACGAAGGGTCCAACAGGAGTCATACAGTGATGTTTAGTATCCATCGGAAGAGTATTTAATTAGCAATATTCCGGTGTTGGTTTGGAGCGGATTAATCGCTCGTGCGAATAGTTATGGACATAAGAAGTTTATGTCCATTTACTATTATTTGCACTTACTTAGCCATGCGGCGGGAAACCTAGTATCCCACCCACCTGAGCAGTTGGAAATAGCCACAGCCCACCTGTATGAATCAACCTATGACCTTTTGTTATAATGCGAAGCCGAATTCCTGTGTCCAATGAACAATAAGAATATAGGGACCATTGTACTGTATTGTGTGCAGTGTATATAAGGGTCACCGTCCCCAGGCCAGCCGGTACTCTCTCTTCAACAGTTATCGCTGATAATTGGAGGACTGGATTCCGGTTGCGCCTGCGTGTGTTCCCCGTATGGTATGTTTCTCTGTTGCCACTTTGTTACCCGTATGTTGTTAGCCATTCACACTTAGTCTCTGTATTTGTAATACGATCGTTCTCTATTGTGCATGTTACTGTCTAGATACTTTGCTAGAATTATATGTTAGTTTGTAGCGTATGACTTGTGAACTGTTTCCCCTTTTGAAGTAACTTTAGATATGTGTTAGTAAAAGGTTTTGGACCCTTAAAACGGTAGTGTGTATTCGTTATATTGCAAGGGATAATAGGAGCGTCTCGATCGCTCGAACAGTTTTAGTATCTATAAGGTTAAACAGCGTTGCATAACTACAGTGGTTCTAGTACAAGGTATACAGCATAAGAATATCTTTCCAGCGTATTACATACAAGTTTTACTGATTGTTATCCAGTTAGCGTCTGCGCCGCTCGTGATCTCCTCGTGGTCCCGAGCATCCGCTACGCTAATAGCGTAGCATTACGTTAGTCGCTCACCTATAGTGTGCCCGATACCACCAACGTATTCTCGCGAGCGTTTGTGTCGCTCGAGCGGCTCGCTCCCGATTTAGCGTCCGCTACGCTAAGAGCGTACCCTTACGGTACCTCGTACGCCAATTGCGTACTGTGTCTCTTAACCTCTTAGAGTGTTTAATAAGGTAATCAAATCAGCATTCTCAGTTCTTACCTTGAAATCTAAAGATATTGTACAAGACTGCATGCTCCTGGATGTGTCCGGGTGACATCACTGACGATATAGTAAACAATATTGTTCAGTATGTATAAACGATATCGTATGCAGGGAAAATCTTGCACGCTGTCACATCTGATGTGCATTGACAAGTGTGTAACCACTCTTAGCCTCGAAGAAGTGCTTGGGGCTATTAATTGCAGCCTGTGATAAGCCCATTTCTCTTCTCCCCCTCCTGAGGCTCAAACAGAAATCTGCAGAAAGTAAGGCTTACTTCCCTTATTGTGGTCACTGCAAAAGCTTTAACCAATAGCTCCAGTCACTTAACCTGGAACTTATCAGTTATACAACTTTCAGACAGAAAAATCTCAAATTCCTGGGTTTTTTACGGTTTTGTGAAGCTGGGAAAAACCCAGGTTACAGTTCCTAACCCCCTTTCATACAGCACATTTAACCCGGATTATTCCTGGGTCGACCACTTTCAGACAGAACCCATGTCAGCCCTAAAATAGACTAGTGTGTCATAAGAAATGGATTGTTTTTATGGCACACAGAGATCAGGTCATGAAAAGTGGGTGGTGACTGCTCACAGCATTGCATTAACCATGGGCAACGAGCAGAGCCGTAACTATGTGCCTGGCACACAGCGCAGTTGCCCTGAGGGCGTAACTGCCCACATTCCCTAAAGTTATCAGTAGCATTGTAATGAGTCAAACTGACTCATTACAAGTCGCCTGTGTCCGTGTGCTGCTGCCGGAGAGGAGCAGCTCTGGGGGCAGGGGAGGAAGAGGAGGGAGGGGGACTCGGGAACCACAGCAGCGCTGTGTTATTGGTGGCTGCTGCAGCTGTCCCTCTCCTTCCGCATTGGCTGTCCGCTACTGCTGTGAATGCTGGGATGCGCTTCCCTCCTCCCAGCATGCACAGCGGCGGCGGCCAGCCAATGCGGAAGGAGAGGGACAGCTGCATGCGGCGCTGCCATCAATTACATAGCGTTGCTGCGGCTCCCTCCTCCCCCTTCCTCCTCCTTCTCCCCTGCCTCAGGAGCTGCCAGCACGAGGATCCTGACTGCCTGAGCCAGCAGAGAGATGGTAAGTATCATCTATTCTATCTATCTATCTATCTATCTATCTATCTATCTATTGTCAAAGTCAGAAAAATATCACGATGCACACTGCCATATTTGCACCTCATATGTGTCCCTGCTGCGCGTGCGTGCGCTCTCCCGTGCGTGCGCATACTCGCTGTTGCGGGCACCCGCAGGCGCACGGTATGCGCATTTACGGTAGAGATTGTATGCGTCTAGCGGGCGACTCTTTCGTTACACATTTTCACCATATAATGTATTTTGTAGATTATGGTCCCTTTGATAGAATCTGAAAGTTTGGTTAATGTAGAATGTTCATGGACGGAGAAATCCCTCTTTGTTTGATACGAAGGGTCAGACAGGAGTAATACAGTGGTGTTTAGTATCCATCGGAAGAGTATTTAATTAGCAATATTCCGGTGTTGGTTTGAAGCGGATTAATCGCTCGTGCGAATAGTTATGGACATAAGAAGTTTATGTCCATTTACTATTATTTGCACTTACTTATCCATGCGGCGGGAAACCTAGTTTCCCACCCACCTGAGCAGTTGGAAATTGTCACAGCCCACCTGTATGAATCAACCTATGACCTTTTGTTATAATGCGAGGAGGAATTCCTGTGTCCAATGAACAATGAGATTGAAGGGACCATTGAATTGTATTGTGTGTGGGGCATAAATAGACAAGCCGATCACATCCAGCTCTCACTCTTCAACGGTTCTCATTGCTGATAATCGGGAGCTGGATGTCCAGAGGCGCATGCGATCGTTCCCCTTTGTGCGTAAGTTTTCTCCGCAATCATATTGTATTTCTTGTTATGGTGGGCCATATCTCTCTCTCTCTCTTCTCTTTCTCTCTCGTTTCTCTTATATAGTTATTGTACTGATATTGTATTTCACGTGTAGTTTTCTGGTTAGGTAGTCTATGTTATATTGTAGTGTATGACTTGTATTGTATTATTCTTTTTGCAAGTATAACATATTCATAAGGCGTTAGACCCTGAGCCCGGTAGTTGTGTATTTATTATAGTATTAAGTATTCTCAGAGCGTCGGTGACGCTCGAACAACTTTTAAGTTATTAAGGTTACACTGTGTTGCATCTACACCCTATCTCTACACTAAGGTTTTACTGCATATTACATTGTTTATGGTTTAGATATAAAGGTTTAACATTGTGAGCGTCTGCGCCGCTGGTGATCTCCTCGTGGTCCCGAGCGTCCGCTACGCTATAGTGAACCATTACGTTAGTCAGCAGCCAATAGCGTGCCTGCCTGTGATCTCTTGGCCGTGAGCGAACGTGACGCTTGAGCGTCTCGACCACGGCTAAGCGATTGTTACGCAACGTGCGTACCCTTACGGTACTCCATACGTCAATAGCGTACAGTGTTCTTAGGCCTCTTAAAGGGTTTTAAATAAGATAAATATTTAGCTTTATCAATTGGCGGCTCGTCCTGTCCTTCACATATCTCTGCTAGGTAATTTCAGCAGACATTATCCATCAGCAAAGGGCGGGAGATCATATTCTTCACAGTGCTGACGGGATAAGCGTCTGCTTCGCTTAGTAAAGGGTGCTGAGGGAATCCGGAACCGGAGGTAAGAACAACACGCTAGTGTCTTTTAAAACTGTTTATTTCTGTCTTACGTACGCACGCACATATCTGCATTTCTTTTTCATTCGTGTATTTTCATATATCACTCTCCTGTTTGCCATTTTATAATTGATAAAACGTGCTAAGAGAGATTTGTCGCTATTTCATAGTTAAAAGTGTAAAAGTAATACATTAAGGGATAAAGTGTAAAGCACACACGCAGCTCTACTTAAAGGTACAAGGAGAGATTGGTGTGAGGTTCAGTAGAGGATCGAGGATCATCTACATTGATAAACATGTACATTGTGTTACGGTGGACATTGGTTTTGTGTACACGTGTCTCTAACAAAGGGCTGAGACTCGCGTACGCAAAGGCCGACGCACGCAGCGTAAATTACGCAACGGAGCGTCTGGGTACGCCCACGTAACTCAAGTCGCACGATAGTGTTGATTTTCAACAGGCGATAAATAGCGCAACAGGCGATAAATAGCGCAGAACGCGATAAATAGCGCAAATCTATTTTAATATCCGAAATTTAGACTAACAGATCCTTCTCCAAATTTACAACACATCTGGTTTAAAGAAAATTTCTGCGCAGAAATAGAAATAGAAACAAAAGTGTACATGTGGTGAGTGAGTGTTTGCAATTATATAAGTTTTTACAATTTTGGGGATTGAACCACAGAAATCATCGAGTTCTCGTGAAGTACATACGTGTAAGTGACATACATGGTGGCTAGGGAGGCATCCCTTGTTAAACATATAAAGAGCATTAGAGTGTAGCAGACCAGGAGGTCATACTGTAACAGACCAGGAGGTCAGACCAGGAGGTCACATAACAGACCAGGAGGTCCAGGTACAGCAGACAAGGAAGTCCGCTATAGAGTCAAGTAGCCCAACACCAAGAAGGGTTGGAGCGGAACCCATATAGGCCATAAAGCTCAGGCTGAAGGAATTCGCAGCTGCTGAATGTCGATTCCACTGGTCGCTCCGTACATAAGATTAGTTGCTTATGTACTGAACGATTGTACCGCACGTAATTGTGTGCATTAGTTAGTCTGACCAGTACCATTTGTGTACGAACCCGGTCATAAACACTATTTGTACATTCTGACGTGATTTGTGTAATTTTTTATTTTTTAAAAGGGAAGTTCGCTGGTCACTCAGGAATTATCCAACAACCCCACATTTACTGGAAAGGGTTAATGCTCTGCGGATCACACCCACATGTTCCAGTAAACAAAGGTTCATAGGGGCCCTAGGTCGAGTACGCCAGCGCTAAAGCAGTGTGTGGGCGTATTGGTCAGCGTGGGCGAGTAAGTGGGGTACTCAGTAAACTTCACCGCCAGCCTGCCCCGGACATCTTGGTTTTTGTAAGGGTTCGCTGAAGAAAAGCAACACCTGCAAGTTATGGGGGCCAGTTGTTCAGGTAGGGGGCGATCAACCTCGGTTCGGGTTGATTTAGTAAACCGACCAATCGGGTCGGCAAGGTACGTAATGTGTGAAAAATACGGTTCACACACAGAGGTTTTATGTGATGAATGGGAAAGAATGACTGTACATGACGGGGAGAAATTCCCAAGAGTAGGTAGCTTTAGCCCAGAAGTGTTACTAAATCTAAGGAGAAGGATAGGTCTTATTAAACCAGCAAAGAGACGGATCAAACATTATGATTGTTTAAAATTATGGCAACAGGAAAGTGAGATGCAAAGAGAGTTAACTGACATATCTGACTCTCATCTTGGGAGGAGAGATATGGCAATGGAGAGGATTATGGTTGCGGAGAAAGGCACAATGGTGTACGATAAAAATGCACTTAGTAACTGTATTAAGAATGAAAGTGTAAAATGTAACAATGTTTATGAAAATGAAAGTGTAAAAATTACAAATGTTAACCCGTGCAAGTCGCACCCCATGTCAAACTCCCCTCAGGAATACAAACAAGAAAGTGAGCCCAACACGATGTCGGCACCTCTTCCAGCAGCCATCACACAAGACATCCAGGTGGACGCGACCAAATCGGTAAAGGCAATAATCAAACCCCCTAACGGAGGGTCAGGTGAGGTCGTGTCCACAGGTACGTACAATGTTTTATACCACGCACAAACAAATGTACCCCATATTGTAAGACCAAAACAAGGTGATGTAATTGAGTTTAGTCCTGTCAGGGTGATCACAGTCCCCAATGGGAAGACTGACGATCAGGGAACCATTCCCGTCCAGGACAGTGCAATGCGCCGTCCATGGTCCCGGACCGAATTGAGATCAATTATGTCTGAATTTCCTAATCCTAGGAAAAATCTAGTCGCATGTCAAAGGTTCATTAAAGAACTAGGAAACTCAACAGAACCCACCAACAAAGATTGGCGGACAGTGCTGAGGGCATGTTTGCCCTCCGGTGTTGACTCTGCGAAATTTATTACTGATTGTCAATTAGACACAGAAGTACCTCAAACGGAGGAACACAATCAGGAATGTATTAGGCAGATAAACCAACAGTTGGAAGCAGAGGCGTATCTAGCACGGGGCGAGCAGGGCACGTGCCCTGGGCGCCATGGCAGCCCCAACAGAGGGGGGCGCCACCGGCACCTGCACGGCCCACTCGCCCCATGCTTCAGGGATTCCGCCGGCGCTACCCGCGGCGCTTTCCCTGTCTCCCCGGCTGCTGTGCCTGTCACAATAGACAGGCAGCGGCAGCCAGGAGCCTCCCCCTACTCCCCCCTGCAAAGTGAGTGACTGTGTGTACGCGATCGCGTGCGCGATCGCGACCGCGGAGGTGCGCGACCTCGGGGGGGCGTGCGGCCCCTGCCCTGAACAGCAGTGAGTGCAGGTGAGCGGGAAGGGGGTGCGGGACATTTTGTGTGTGTGTGTTAAGTGTGTGTGTGTCGGACAGTGTGCGTGTGTGTTGTGTGTGGGACATTGTGTGTGTGTGGGACAGTGTGAGTGTGTTAATTGTGTGTGGGGGACAGTTTGAGTGTGTGGGACAGTGTGCGTGTGTTAATTGTATGTGTGTGGGACAGTGTGTGTGTGTTAATTGTGTGTGTGTGTGTGACAGTGTGAGTGTGTTAATTGTGTGTGTGGGACAGTGCGTGTTTGTTAATTGTGTGTGTGTGTGGGACAGTTTTGAGTGCGTGTTAATTGTGTGTGTGTGGGACAGTGTGCGTGTGTGTTAATTGTGTATGTGTGGGACAGTGTGAGTGTGTTAATTGTGTGTGTGTGTGGGACAGTGTGAGTGTGTTAATTGTGTGTGGGACAATTTGAGTGTGTGTTAATTGTGTGTGTGTGGGACAGTGTGTGTTAATTGTGTGTGTGTGGGACAGTGTGCGTGTGTATCAATTGTGTGTGTGTGGGACAGTGTGCGTGTGTGTTAATTGTGTGTGTGTGTGGGACAGTGTGCGTGTGTTAAGTGTGTGTGTGTGGGACAGTGTGAGTGTGTTAATTGTGTGTGTGTGGGACAGTGCGTGTTTGTTAATTGTGTGTGGGACAGTGTGCGTGTGTGTTATTTGTGTGTGTGGGACAGTGTGCGTGCGTGTGTGTTAATTGTGTGTGGGACAGTGTGCGTGTGTTAATTTTGTGTGTGTGTGTGTGTGTGTGTTAATTGTCCCGGCGGTTATTGGCGTCTGTAGTGTGCGCCCCATCCTCCTCCGCTGCCGCTGACAGGAGCGGCGGTGTGCGGCTCTCCCCCTCCTCCGCCGGCTCCGTCCTCCCGTCGTGGCCCTGCAGTGTGTGCCGGTCTCCCCAGCAGCAGCAGCAGGTTAGTCTCTCCCCCCCCCCTCTCTCTCTCTCTCTCTCTCTCTCTTTCTCTCTCTCTCTCTCTCTCTCTCTCTCTCTCCTCCTGTGGATTGCAGTTTGTAAGTATCATTTTAATTTTTACAGGTACCCCTATTGAATTCTACTGGACAAGTGGACGTGATCGGCGTGGGATGTAGGTAAGTAATCTGTCTCTTATTTTTACAGGTACCCCTATTGGATTCTACTGGACAAGTGGACGTGACCGGCGTGGGATGTAGGTAAGTAATCTGTCTCTCATTTTTACAGGTACCCCTATTGAATTCTACTGGACAAGTGGACGTGACCAGCATGGGATGTAGGTAAGTAATCTGTCTCTCATTTTTACAGGTACCCCTATTGGATTCTACTGGACAAGTGGACGTGACCGGCGTGGGATGTAGGTAAGTAATCTGTCTCTCATTTTTACAGGTACCCCTATTGGATTCTACTGGACAAGTGGACGTGATCGGCGTGGGATGTAGGTAAGTAATCTCTCTCTCATTTTCACAGGTACCCCTATTGGATTCTACTGGACAAGTGGACGTGACCGGCGTGGGATGTAGGTAAGTAATCTGTCTCTCATTTTTACAGATTCCCCTACTGGATTCTACTGGACAAGTGGACGTGACCGGCGTGGGATGTAGGTAAGTAATCTGTCTCTACTTTTTACAGGTACCCCTATTGAATTCTACTGGACAAGTGGACGTGACCAGCGTGGGATGTAGGTAAGTAATCTGTCTCTCATTTTCACAGGTACCCCTATTGGATTCTACTGGACAAGTGGACGTGACCGGCGTGGGATGTAGGTAAGTAATCTGTCTCTCATTTTTACAGGTACCCCTATTGGATTCTACTGGACAAGTGGACGTGACCGGCATGGGATATAGGTAAGTAATCTGTCTCTCATTTTTACAGGTACCTCTATTGGATTCTACTGGACAAGTGGACGTGATCGGCGTGGGATGTAGGTAAGTAATCTCTCTCTCATTTTCACAGGTACCCCTATTGGATTCTACTGGACAAGTGGACGTGACCGGCGTGGGATGTAGGTGAGTAATCTGTCTCTCATTTTTACAGATTCCCCTACTGGATTCTACTGGACAAGTGGACGTGACCAGCGTGGGATATAGGTAAGTAATCTGTCTCTCATTTTTACAGGTACCCCTATTGGATTCTACTGGACAAGTTGACGTGATCGGCGTGGGATGTAGGTAAGTAATCTCTCTCTCATTTTCACAGGTACCCCTATTGGATTCTACTGGACAAGTGGACGTGACCGGCGTGGGATGTAGGTAAGTAATCTGTCTCTCATTTTTACAGATTCCCCTACTGGATTCTACTGGACAAGTGGACGTGACTGGCGTGGGATGTAGGTAAGTAATCTGTCTCTCATTTTTACAGGTACCCCTATTGAATTCTACTGGACAAGTGGACGTGACCAGCGTGGGATGTAGGTAAGTAATCTGTCTCTCATTTTTACAGGTACCCCTATTGGATTCTACTGGACAAGCGGACGTAATCGGCGTGGGATGTAGGTAAGTAATCTGTCTCTCATTTTTACAGGTACCCCTATTGGATTCTACTGGACAAGTGGACGTGACCGGCGTGGGATGTAGGTAAGTAAGCTGTCTCTCATTTTTACAGATTCCCCTACTGGATTCTACTGGACAAGTGGACGTGACCGGCGTGGGATGTAGGTAAGTAATCTGTCTCTCATTTTTACAGCTACCCCTATTGGATTCTACTGGACAAGTGGACGTGACCGGCGTGGGATATAGGTAAGTATGTGTGAGTGTGTCAGTGTGCTTTAATAAATTTTTACTGTCACGGTGTGTGAGTTGTGTTTTTATTTGGGTATTTTTTCTGTTGTAGAACTACAGGTACCGGTGGGCCCGTTATTTCCCTGCATGTTGGTACTTGAGGTTCTCCAAGTACCAGCAAGCGGGGGAGGCTTTCTGGGCCTTGTAGTTCCACAACAAAAAACAATATTCTTTTTTTACTTACATGGCTATCAGCCTCCCATCCACAGCCCACGGATGGGGGGGACAGCCTCGGGCTTCACCCCTGGCCCTTGGGTGCCTGGAGGGGGGGTGACCCCTTGATTTAAGGGGTCCCCACTCCTCCAGGGAACCCCGGCCAGTGGTGACTAGTTGGGGGGGTAATGCCACGGCCGCAGGGACCTACATAAATGTGTCCCCCGGCTGTGGCATTATGTCCCTGGCTAGTGGAGCCCGGTGCTGGTTTTAAAAATACGGGGGGACCCCTACATCTTTTGTCCCCCGTATTTTTGGAACCAGGACCGGACTAAGAGCCCGATGCTGGTTGTCTAAATACGGGGAACCCCTGTCCAATTTTTTCCCAGTATTTAAACAACCAGGACCGGCTCAAAGAGCCCGAGGCTGGTTATACTTAGGAGGGGGACCTCACGCAGTTTTTTTTTTACATTTTTAACCCATTCAGACCCTTCTCCATTAAGTTAATGGAAACCCTGGACAACAAAATTGCATTCATGTCCTCCTCCCACTCCCTTCCCAGTCCCAAACACTGATTATTATTTTTTTCTATAAAAATGTACAATATATCACAAGTATGATGAGCAGGCATGCAGCGGGCATTGGCGACTTTGGACTGAGTTGCAAATTAGTGGCGGAGGGCTGGGTCAGTTGATGGTGGGCGAGTTTGTAAGCCATTGGTGGTGGCAGCGGGCATCGGCTCAGAGGCAGTGGCGGGCATTGGCTCGGTGGCGGTAGGGTTCATCGACAGGATTCGGCGGACATTATGGCTGTAGTGCCTCACCGCACGCCACTGACCTCACCGCACGCCACTGGTGTGTGGGACAGTGTGCGTGTGTGTTAATTGTGTGTGTGGGACAGTGTGAGTGTGTGTTAATTGTGTGTGTGTGGAACAGTGTCAGTGTGTGTAAATTTTTGCAGTCCAGTGTGTGTGTGGGGGAGAGGAAAGTATGAGAATGTGTGTGTGTGTGTAGTCTGAGTGGGTGTGTGTAGGATTTGGGGGTGGCCAGTCCGTGTGTGTGTAATCAGTGTGTGTGGGATGTACTAATGGCCATTTACCGAAGAGAGATATGTATTAAACCACGGGCACTGAGATGCCCTTCTCACTCACCATCCAGCTGGGTGGGCGAGCCGGGCGGGTGGAAAGCCAGCAGCAGGGGCAGCATGCCGGATATCAGCAGCCGAGGGTGGGGGCTGTAATGCACATGCGGAGCCCAAAGCCGGAGATCAGCAGCATGCTGACCGGCAATAAGCAGCTTCTGCTTCCGCGTTCAACATGCTGCTGATCTCCGGCTTTGGGCTACGCAGGGTTCGGGGGATGGGTGTCCTCTGCCTGTGTACTGCAGCTCCGGGGGTGCGGGCTCCGGAGGCTTTCAGCACTGTTGAATATCCAGCTGCCTCAAGTATGTACAGCCCGCACCCTCTGCTGCTGATATCCGGCATGCTGCTGCTGGCTGTCCCCCCGCCGGGCTCGGCCACACAGCTGTATGGTGAGAAGGGCATCTCAGTTCCTGAGGTTTAACACATATGCCTCAGAAAATGGCCTCTGCGGTAAACGATACTAATGCTTACCGTGACAGTAACAGCGGGGAGGAAGGCGCACATCGGGATCCTGCAGCATGAAACAAGAACCCCTTCGGAGTGCAGCAGGCCACACTGAAAAGGGTGCATACCCGGTGCGGTGCTCTGCATCCCGTGTGGTGCCGAAGATGTGGAGTGTCGGAGGTGGCAGAAGCGCCGCAGCTTGGGGTGAGAAACCGCTGCAGCCCTTCCGCTGCTAAACTCTGCAATTAGTCTATTAAGGGGGTGGGCTCCCCTCATCATAGTGCCCCACAGGCCATGTTAATTCTGGGGGTAGGATCCCCTAACTCTATAATGGGAATTTTGGCTCATATCATGTGCTGTAACGTGAATTTTGGCTAATACCGTGTGCTATAATGTGAATTTCGGCTCATACTATGTGGGGTAATGTGAATTTTGGCTCATTCCGTGTGCTGTAATGTGAATTTCGGCTCATACCGTGTGCTGTAATGTGAATTTCTGCTCATACCATGTGGGGAAATGTGAATTTTGGCTCATACCATGTGGAGTAATGTGAATTTTGGCTCATACCGTGTGCTATAATGTGAATTTCGGCTCATACCGTGTGCTATAATGTGAATTTTGGCTCATACCATGTGGGGTAATGTGAATTTCGGCTCATACTGTGTGCTATAATGTGAATTTCGGCTCATGCCGTGTGGGGCAATGTGAATTTCGGCTCATACTGTGTGCTATAATGTGAATTTCGGCTCATACCGTGTGCTATAATGTGAAAGGGGCACCAGTACTAGATAGTATAACGGGTCCTACTACACTGAAGGACACGCCCCTTTTGAGTGACCACGCCCCTTTTCCGGAGCGCGCGCGCCTTCGGCGCGCGCATAATTGCTATCTGCACTCTTTCATTCCACCTTCAAAAATTCAACTTCGACCACTGCACCTACATACACATACATACACACCCTGACATCTTTATATGCAGTGACACCGGTGGCGTCTGCACATACTTTCCTTTTGTATTTTTTTTTTATTATCATTTTATTAATGTATTATTTTTATTAAGAAAAAATTATTATTATTTTTTTTTTTTGGGTGGGGGGGCGCCATTATTGATCTTGCCCTGGGCTCCAAAAACCCTAGTTACGCCTCTGGTTGGAAGTATATTTCCCTGCCGTTGTCAAGTGGAATGAAATCTTCTCCATAAGACAAAACGAAAGGGAAAGTATTTCCAATTATTTCAATCGAGCACTGCAAGTAATGACTAGGAACACTGGGATCACAGACATCAAAA
This sequence comes from Pseudophryne corroboree, assembly GCF_028390025.1. Taxonomy (NCBI): domain Eukaryota; kingdom Metazoa; phylum Chordata; class Amphibia; order Anura; family Myobatrachidae; genus Pseudophryne; species Pseudophryne corroboree. Next base: position 697,700,065 of record NC_086448.1, on the reverse strand, counting down.
CATGCGCACAGCATAGAGAAATAGCAGTTAAGTTATTAATGAATGGTTTAAAGGAGGTATTGAGAACAAGGGTACAGACCACCAACCCAAACTGGAGAAATATCTCAGTGGCCGCATTAAGAGAGGCCGCTATTGATCATGATCGAAATATCACCAGACACAGGGAGTCACAAAGTGATAAGTTAATGGCCGCAAGTATACAGGCCCTAACCACAAGACCACTCCAGCATAAGCCCCAAACCCCTGCGAGAAATTCAAATGTGGAAATCTGTTACCATTGTCATAAAAAGGGACACTTTGCACGAGACTGTAGATCAGGAAGTAGACAAAAGTCACATCAGCCCCCTAGACAACAACATAACCATGATGCCCAAGGAAACAGGGAAGTACAGGGAAAGCGGTTGATGGTGATGAGCATCCGAGCGTTTGAGGAGGCATCAAATCAACCAAGACCTCAGGTCATTGACACTTGGAGGAAACCCAGGGTTTGCTACCTTTGTAAAAGAGAAGGGCATTATGCCAGTAACTGTAACAGCACACATAAAGTCAGACCCCCTAGACATGAAAATGAGCAAAAGTTATGACACACCAAATTGTAACCAGGAATCATATAGGAAGAATTTTGGGCCACACCCATAATATATAGTCAGGAAAGGTGATTATTAGGATTGATGGTAAGCCTGAGGTAACAGTTAATAAATTGGGAGGTCATTCCCTGAAGACACAGGAATGACCGGGTGAAACGTTGTAAATGTATCTGTGAAATGTTTCTTTTCTCTCCCCATCTCTGACGATTATTGATAGGACTCAAACATTGCATATCTGCTTGGTCTTGGCAGAAGTCTACCAAACCCCAGCATGACCTATCCGCATCAATGTATCCTGGCCAGATACAGAGGGTGGAGTATGGAGACGCTGGTGGGAGGGACTGCGCAAGGAAACCATTGGACATGTAGATATGACAGCCTGATGATCTGACAATGTTTTAAAAATGTTTGAAAAAAATGTTTTTCCCTGTTGTTGTTTATTGTTGATTTATGTGATATATACATATATGAACGGTTCTCTCTCTCTTGTTGTTTTTTTTCCCTCTCCCTCTTCTCACTCATGTTTTTATGTTTTAAAGATGGTATGTCACACCTCAGTTAGACAAATGGTAATGCAAGATTTTTTGCTCCTTACAGAAAGATCGCTGGTTTGGAAGGAATATTGCATCATCGGAATGTTCGGTTGGAAGACTGAGAGACAGCACCTTTGAGATGACAGCAGAACAAGAGGAACAACAAGACGAGAGAACTAATTATCGTAACAAGTTTCTCTCCCCCTCAAACTATTTTTCTGTACCCCATTACAAATCTCTTCTTTTCTCCTCCTGTAAGATGGACTTGCCCCAAGAGACTGTGATCCGGATTTTCCTGTTGACCATGATGTTAACCAGAACAGTCTGTTCCGGCGAGAGTACCATGGAGGTCGAGAGAGGTTCTGGAATGGGTTCTGATGACAGAGATGGAGGCGTAGTTTCCCAAGAACAACATAATAAACAAGCAAAGGCGAGTATCAGAAAACGATCCGATAGCATTGACCATAGAAGGAATTGTGAAGGATTGTTAGCTGAAGAAAACTGTATCTGTAGGCTCTGTGACAATGTGGTTGAGGATGGGTGCATCAAGAAATGCCAATCCAGTTTTAATATCCACATGGACCGGCATCCCTTGAGTGACTATCACTCCTTAGTGGGTAGTGTGTTAAATCAAACAGATTGTTGGGTATGCTCCCAAGTACCTCAAGGCCATAGTAAATCAGGCTTAGTACCATTTCCTTTAACGATAGGGGAGGTACTTGAGCTAAGTGGTGGGAGGCCGGTGGACAGGAGGTTTAATATCTCCAGTCCTCCTAGTTTGAAGCTCCACCAATATCATGTGGATAGATCCCTAATATGTTTTAACATTTCCAATCCCCGAAAGCCGGGAAATTGGGAAGTGTCATGGAGTAACCAAACCATGACCTTTTCATATAGAGCAGATAGAATGCCGACAGATACAGAGCTTATACGCCACATAGCCAGTAGAGGAAAATCTTTCCGATATAGGTATACCCTAGGAAGTAGGATTACGAGAGTTGGAGAGGTATCACCAGGATACTGTGCACGTATCGTACAAGCTGATACGTGTACTAGACAGATGGGAGAATTAGGGTTAGGAGATTTCACATGGAAGATGTGTAATATGGTTATGTCCTACTCCGTCCCATATGTTCTCCCCGATGATGCATATTTCATATGCGGGAGGAAGGCGTATAAGTGGCTTGCCCCAAACTCTGAAGGATTGTGTTATATTGGAAAAGTACTGCCTGAAGTAATGACTGTATCACATGCCAAAATGAAAGATATACACCGTGTTGCCCAAGCTCCTTATACTCACACCCACTACGAGCATATAGTTAAACGGCACCTGATAGAAAGAACAGAGCATCCGGCCTCTGACATGATCCATGAATCCACCGGGATTCAGTTTCTAATTGCGTTAGACATCACTCGCACCGCCAGAGGAGTGTTGAATTATAAATACATATCTGCGCTCGCAAATTTGTTAGACAATATCACAGAAATGTATGATGACACGTTTAGGTATACTGGAAGAGAACTTCAAGCTTATAAAACAGAACTGGTTCAGCATAGAATGGTTCTCAATTATCTCACGGCAGTAACAGGTGGATATTGTGTCACACTGGCAACGCAGTACGGCGTGAAATGCTGCACATATATAACAAATAGTACCGAGGACCCGGTCGAGGTCATAGACCAAAAGATGGACGATATTCTCCAATTGAAGTGGGAATTTCGCAGGAGACACAATCTCACCCTTGCTGCTGTGAGTAATGAGCTGACTAGTTGGGTGTCATGGTTGAACCCGCGAAATTGGTTCTCTGGTTTAGGAGAATGGGCTCAGGGAGTCATAATGGATGTAGGGAAGTTTCTCCTATGTATCTTAGGTGTTATCATAACGATTGGCTTGATATTTAGATGCGGTCAGGCTTTAACGAAGTGTAAACGAAGTACCAGGGTGATGAGTTTAAGGAGTGAGGAAACTGTAATTCCAATGGATTTGATTTATGACCCAACTGTAGAAACAATGATGTGATGAAAATGCGATTTCTACGGTCCGTTTCTTTCACCAGTTTTTCTGGTTTCTCCAAGGTAAAAAGACCCACTTTTGACGAGGAATTTGATGATCCTGTATACAGACAACTGATGGATTAAAGAAGAAGTTTTGACAACCTTATACACAGATATTTGATGAACTATGCCATAGACCCCCAGTTTCCCTAGAAATTTTAAATTTACGCTAGCCCAACACTTTTGTAAGTCTATGGACATTGACAAAGCTTTTGCTCGCACCTTTTGGGCAAAAGCACAAAGAAGACTGCATTCAACAGACACCGAACAAGACTCCAACCGACAAATGTTCATTAACCTGACATAGAATACCACTGCATTTACCATAAGTGTTCTTTTTCTTCATCTCTACAACCTTCAGGTAATGACACACATAGTCGATAGGGAATACAGGCACAGATATCAGCAATCACATATTCCCCCATTCATGTATCATCAACTAAAATGTGCTCCCCCATTTTGTTGCAACCAAAATCCGAAAAGAGCTCGGTAAAGTTTGACAGCCCATCCACAGACCTGTACCGCGGGATAAGAAGGAATTCAAATGTATACTTTGCAATACCTCGAAGCTTGATGTACAACACGTACGGCACGATGATACATGACCCCCCAAACATGGATTCATACACACATGCTTCTACTATCTCACTAGGTCATACCCTTTTTCCTGCCTTCTCCTCTCCTCCCCTACCCAACCATGGAAATGTATTTACACTTGACATATATTTTTCTCTTTTTGAAATGTTTTAGGAAGTGGCAGTTATTGTTGACTGCCAAAGGGTGGACTGTCAAAGTCAGAAAAATATCACGATGCACACTGCCATATTTGCACCTCATATGTGTCCCTGCTGCGCGTGCGTGCGCTCTCCCGTGCGTGCGCATACTCGCTGTTGCGGGCACCCGCAGGCGCACGGTATGCGCATTTACGGTAGAGATTGTATGCGTCTAGCGGGCGACTCTTTCGTTACACATTTTCACCATATAATGTATTTTGTAGATTATGGTCCCTTTGATAGAATCTGAAAGTTTGGTTAATGTAGAATGTTCATGGACGGAGAAATCCCTCTTTGTTTGATACGAAGGGTCAGACAGGAGTAATACAGTGGTGTTTAGTATCCATCGGAAGAGTATTTAATTAGCAATATTCCGGTGTTGGTTTGAAGCGGATTAATCGCTCGTGCGAATAGTTATGGACATAAGAAGTTTATGTCCATTTACTATTATTTGCACTTACTTATCCATGCGGCGGGAAACTTAGTTTCCCACCCACCTGAGCAGTTGGAAATTGTCACAGCCCACCTGTATGAATCAACCTATGACCTTTTGTTATAATGCGAGGAGGAATTCCTGTGTCCAATGAACAATGAGATTGTAGGGACCATTGAATTGTATTGTGTGTGGGGCATAAATAGACAAGCCGATCACATCCAGCTCTCACTCTTCAACGGTTCTCATTGCTGATAATCGGGAGCTGGATGTCCAGAGGCGCATGCGATCGTTCCCCTTTGTGCGTAAGTTTTCTCCGCAATCATATTGTATTTCTTGTTATGGTGGGCCATATCTCTCTCTCTCTCTTCTCTTTCTCTATCGTTTCTCTTATATAGTTATTGTACTGATATTGTATTTCACGTGTAGTTTTCTGGTTAGGTAGTCTATGTTATATTGTAGTGTATGACTTGTATTGTATTATTCTTTTTGCAAGTATAACATATTCATAAGGCGTTAGACCCTGAGCCCGGTAGTTGTGTATTTATTATAGTATTAAGTATTCTCAGAGCGTCGGTGACGCTCGAACAACTTTTAAGTTAATAAGGTTACACTGTGTTGCATCTACACCCTATCTCTACACTAAGGTTTTACTGCATATTACATTGTTTATGGTTTAGATATAAAGGTTTAACATTGTGAGCGTCTGCGCCGCTGGTGATCTCCTCGTGGTCCCGAGCATCCGCTACGCTATAGCGAACCATTACGTTAGTCAGCAGCCAATAGCGTGCCTGCCTGTGATCTCTTGGCCGTGAGCGAACGTGACGCTTGAGCGTCTCGACCATGGCTAAGCGATTGTTACGCAACGTGCATACCCTTACGGTACTCCATACGTCAATAGCGTACAGTGTTCTTAGGCCTCTTAAAGGGTTTTAAATAAGATAAATATTTAGCTTTATCACTATCTATCTATCTATCTATCTATCTATCTATCTAGTCTACCTAATGTGTGGGTGACTGGCTGCCGTAACGTGTGAAAAGGTGGACTGGCTGCCGTAATGTGTAAAAAGAGGACGCTATCTGCCTTAATGTGTAAAAAGGGGACGCTGTCTGCTGTAATATGTAAAAAGGGGACGCCGTCTGCCGTAAGGTGTAAAAAGGTGACGCTGTCCGCCGTAATGTGTAAAAGGGACTCTACCTGGTGTCGTGGCGCTACTGTGTGGCGTAATTTGAATAATGGAGACTACTGTGAACCGTAATATGAATTGGTATTTGTTTGTGGCCACACCACTTCCCCATGAAGCCAACCCCCTATATTTTTATGCGCACCTGCGGCGCACACTGCCCTTATAGTACATCGTGGGGGGGGGGGCACCTATTACGTTTTTGCACACAGTGCTAAAATGTCTAGTTACGGCACTGCCGATGAGTTACTGCTGAGTAGCCCGGAGTTCCTGAGTTCTTGCTGTTTTTTGCTGTTTCACACGGCAAATGAGAGCCTGATGCAGCTGCTTGCACTGTGCTACCTGGCACAGTCTTGTGCCAAGAGGAGAGGGGCGCAATTTCTGGCATAGAGGGTTAATACGCGACGCCGGTATTTGGCCCTGATTTTGGGCAGCATTACATCAACCCTGAGATTTACCAGTGCGACTAATCGATCATTGTGGACCAGAGACCGCAGGCATGGACAAGTTTTCTGGGTGACTGTGTAAGCTTATAAGCCAGAGCAGTGGATAACACACTTTCGGATGTCGCGTGGTACGTTTTACTACCTGCTGGAACTTCTCACTCCAGCACTCACCAGGGGAAGCACCAACTACCGCAAGACCATTGAGCCATGTAGGAGACTGGCGATTGTGTTGTGGTGGTATGCAACCCCGGGGGAATACCGCACCATCTCCTGCTTGTTCGGTGTTGGCATATCGATGGTGTGTGTGCTAGTGAGGGAAGTGACCCAGGCATTGTTGGAAACCCTTTACCACCGCTTCATCTCCTTACCAAAATGTGACCGGCTGGATGATACCATAAAAGGTATCCTGCAACGTAAATATCCCCAGTCTGCTGGAGCCATAGATGGGACCTACATACCCATTATTGCCCCCAGAGACAACCCAACTGATTAATATAACTGAAAAGGCTGGCACTCCATCATCCTGCAGGCTTACCCAAAGGTGGTTGAGGATGGATGGAGGGTAGGGTTAGGCTGCAGAAAGGGAGGGTTAAGCGGTAGGGGAGGAGTGGGAGGGTTTAGGATACTTATCTCCCCCATGTCAGGATTAGATTGTTGGAATTCCTAATTATTTCCTGTACTTTCCTGAACATTATGTATGCCACCTATACTATTTTTTTTTCCCATTCCAGAAAAGTTTGTTGATGGGGTGGAGATCCCGGTGCACCTTATTGGAGATGCGGCATACCCTTTGAAGCATTGGCTCATCAAGGGCTTTACACAGCATCTCCCACTCTCTCCGAAACAAGTGAATTTCACCAACACTCTCAGCTCAGCCAGGATGGTGGTGGAGAACGCCTTTGGCTACTAAAGCGCAATGATATTGCCATCACCCTGGTGCCGGATGTGGTCGCTGCTTGCTGTATCCTCCACAAACTTTTGCGAGATACAGAAGGAACACTTTTTACCAGAGTGGAATGTTAAGGACTCTGAACTGTGCGATACTCCGGTAGAAGCAGCAGCCTATGAGGGGGAGATAAGTAGTGGCAGTGCTGAGGAAATCCGCAACACCCTCACTGCTAACTTAACTACTATGACACAGTAGAGGACAAGTGATATGATGCAAAAAAGTTTTTTTTTTAATTGTTGTTGACAAAGTTTTGGTTTGATTGTTTATGAAAAAGTTATGTACATGTTACCTCACATGTATCATTTTAAATATAACATCTTTACAGTTTAAACTGCTTCTTACATTTTTTAACATAAATAGGCCATAATGTGTGTAGACATTAGACACATAGATCATACTTGCCTACCTGACCCTCTCCATGAGGGAGAAAATGCTCTGTTCCTGGACTTTCCTGGTAATGTATGATTGCCATCACCTGTGGTGAGCTAGGTAATTGATAAGAAAGGTGTTTCACCACAGGTGATGGCAGTCATACATTACCAGGAAAGTCCAGGAACAGAGCATTTTCTCCCTCATGGAGAGGGTCAGGTAGGCAAGTATGACATAGATAGAAGGCATAATGTGTGTAGGTAATGGGCAGGTATGGGCCGGACACTTGACAGGCCTGTAAAGTGCTGAATACACATGAACATTTTCAAAAAGACAAAAGACGAAGAATAAAGATTATTTACAACTGTCTGTAAGAAGTGCTGCCCAGTGGATGGTTGTGAGTAGTGCCATCTGGATAAGTATACACAGTGCCATGTGGAGGATTATTCCCTGTGCCATCTGGATAAGTATACACAGTGCCATGTGGAGGATTATTCCCTGTGCCATCTGGATAAGTATACACAGTGCCATGTGGAGGATTATTCCCTGTGCCATCTGGATAAGTATACTCAGTGCCATGTGGAGGATTATTCCCTGTGCCATCTGGATAAGTATACACAGTGCCATGTGGAGGATTATTCCCTGTGCCATCTGGATAAGTATACTCAGTGCCATGTGGAGGATTATTCCCTGTGCCATCTGGATAAGTATACTCAGTGCCATGTGGAGGATTATTCCCTGTGCCATCTGGATAAGTATACTCAGTGCCATGTGGAGGATTATTCCCTGTGCCATCTGGATAAGTATACTCAGTGCCATGTGGAGGATTATTCCCTGTGCAATCTGGATAAGTATACTCAGTGCCATGTGGAGGATTATTCCCTGTGCCATCTGGATAAGTATACTCAGTGCCATGTGGAGGATTATTCCCTGTGCCATCTGGATAAGTATACTCAGTGCCATGTGGAGGATTATTCCCTGTGCCATCTGGATAAGTATACTCAGTGCCATGTGGAGGATTATTCCCTGTGCCATCTGGATAAGTATACTCAGTGCCATGTGGAGGATTATTTCCTGTGCCATCTGGATAAGTATACTCAGTGCCATGTGGAGGATTATTTCCTGTGCCATCTGGATAAGTATACTCAGTGCCATGTGGAGGATTATTCCCTGTGCCATCTGGATAAGTATACTCAGTGCCATGTGGAGGATTATTCCCTGTGCCATCTGGACTATTATGCTCAGTGGCATGTGGACTGCTATGCACTGTACCATCAGGACTGGTCTGCTTATTGGCATGTGGACTGCTACACGCAGGGCCATGTGAAAAATGATTCCCTGTGCCATCTAGATAACTATGCACTGCGCCATAGTGAGTAGTATTCCCTGTGCCATCTAGATAACTATGCACTGCGCCATAGTGAATAGTATTCCCTGTGCCATCTAGATAACTATGCACTGCGCCATAGTGAGTAGTATTCCCTGTGCCATCTAGATAACTATGCACTGCGCCATAGTGAGTAGTATTCCCTGTGCCATCTAGATAACTATGCACTGCGCCATAGTGAATAGTATTCCCTGTGCCATCTGGACTATTATGCACAGTGCCTTGTGGAGTAGCATTAGGTGGATTTGAGGGGTTTGTTTCCATAAACTGCATTCCTCTGCTATGATGCTGGTAGTTGGAAAAATGACCCTCAGAATAGTGAGGATGATACACTGGATAAGGGTGTGGAGGGTGTGGATTATGTAATCTAGACACCAGACCGATAAGAAAGGACATCTGTGCCTTTCTGTTTTCCCTAGAAATGCGTTCATGCATACCGACAAGTTGCGTGAGAAATGAATTTTGTAACTCTTTCTCGTTGTCAGCGTTGGATCCTCCTGTGCCTGCATTTCAGCATTGGAATCTCGCAGCTGATTGACCAGGATTCTTGTCATTATGCGCGTACCTTGCTCCATCTTTGAAATTTTTTTCTTCCATTCAAGTATGTCATAGACTAGAAATGGAGGTAAAAAAAAAAGATTTAAAAATCAGATAGCAGTGATGTCAGCATATATGTGCTTGAGGACTCCTACCTCCTGCGCACTAGCTACACACTGCAACATATACATATTGAGTATCAGTCAAGTCAAAGATATCATGTGTGATGGAAGTGCGCAATTGTACAAACACTGCATTCCATGCATGATTTATCCTTTCTAAAGGATAATTTTTGCTATTCGTGCAGGTGTGTACAGGTCTATGATGATGTTAGCAGTCGTTATTACTCATAAATGGTCCAACAGCTAATGTGGCCTTCTGATACTGATGAAATACATGACAGTCAGGAACTGAATGTGTAACGCAGCATTTAAAAATAATAACAAGTGCAAACAACATCATTGTGGAATATGGCTCATTCTATAATCTGGATTTTAAATAAAACTAAAACCTTAAGTGTGTGTAAAGTACAACAAAAACAACTTACTGTTCCTACACAACTTTGGGGTCTCACTCTGCGCAGAAGTCGGTGTCCCAGCCGGAGTCCCTGTGCTGCTTCCACTGGCATTGACCTCAATAGTTTTGGTGACTGGGTCCCCCACAGCAGCCATCAGATCAGTGTCGCTTCTCTCAGTGATGTCATTACAGAACATTGGTGGCGTCGGTGGAATGGATTGGCTGTTCTCCAGGGTAGCGCTTCGTGAGGACGCAGAACTGGATGATAAAATGGCAATGGGATTAACCAGTGCAGAATTGCCCAAAACTTCATTGCACTGATCATAGTAGGCCCACTCCATTCTAGCAGCACCACTTTTCCTCCTGTTGTGGTCATGAACTTTGTTGTAATATTTTCTGAGAGCTTTCAGTTTATTCACTACCTGCTGCTATGTGTGTTCAATGCCCCTTGAGGTAAGTATCTTGGCAATGTTGGTGTACACTGTGGCGTCCTTCACTGTCACAGTGATCTGCTTCCGTATCTCCTCCTCCACTCTAATAGCAAGCAGCTCCCTTATCTCTTCCTCCTTCCGGTGCGCCATGCTGTCTCTCTCATTCGTCTCCCCTGCAGCACAATTATGACCTCACACGCCAGCGCCAGTGCCAAGGCCACTCAGCCAATCAAAGAGACCCTGCTGCTCAGCCAATTGCCAGTGCCCCGCCAGCTCAGCCAATTAGCGCTGTTAACCGTAACCCGTTTCTAAAATCCTGGGTCGGACCCTTTCAGACAGCCGGCAACCCATGTACAATCCGGGAAAAACCCAGGTAGAAACCTGGGTTGAAGTCCCCAGAATTCAGTCCCGTGTTGACCCTTTCAGACAGAACATAATCCACGGGTCGAGCCTTCCAGAGCCGGGAAATTACTGAGTTCTTTTCACTGTCTGAAAGGGGTATTAATGTGTGTTAGCCACAGATTTACCTCACAAGTAAAAGGGCTTGTAATTAAATAGCTCCAGGCATAAAAGTCCGAGGCTAGAAGCCCTTTTATGTCTCGCGGTATGTATCAAGACTTATTGAATTAAGCCCAAAGTGGGCTGGTGATGAAATCAAGGGGCTCAGAAAAGGAGGACATGACTTGCAGTGGAGGCTGCGGAAAAGCCTATTTCTTTTCTCAGTCTCCTCGCCAATTGTTACCATGGTAGAACTGTGAAATGCAATTATGCCACCATGCTGAAATTATCCTCTGTTGCGGCAAATTTGGTAATTTACATATAAACACTTGAAATTTTATTTTATGTTTCACTTGTAAAAGAAAATTTTTAATTTTTTGTTAAGTTCATGGTGAATATTTAAAAATGTTTTATATATAGTAACTCAATGGGCCAATAACAGACGTTACTAAAGACACCATGGGGGCTTTGCATCCAAAAGGAAGATGATACACTTAGGGAGAGATGCGTCAAAGCTTCAAAAAGAGTGGAGAAGGGGACAAGTTACCCATAACAACCAGTCAGCTACTAGCTGTCACGGCTGTGGTTGGTTGTGAACTCGTACTAGACGATGTTAACTGGATTTGGGTCTTAAGATCTTGGGCAGAAACTGGGAGGTCTAATGTGGTTCTCTCTCATATGATGAAGCAACTAGATTGTATTACAGATGGAATAGTACAAGCTTTACAGGTTGGATTCTGGGATGTGAAGCAGTACCAACTATACAGGATTGCTGGGATGCAGAGCAGTACCAGCTATACAGGATTGCTGGGTTACGAGTTACGACCAGCTACTTAGACTTAGATGCTGGGATGCAGAGCAGTACCAGCTATACAGACTTAGATGTGGCAGCTGACACTGGGATGGCACCTTTGATACAGGAACAACTGCTGCAGGTTAACACTGGAATGGCACCAGTGACCTGGAAGCCAGAGAGTGCTTGATGGAGGTTGCACTGATAGCCTCTAGGTGAATGCAGTCAGGAAGATACTAAGTAGATTGCTGCTGCTCTGGATACAACAAAGCACTGACAACCAGGATGTGCCTTTGCAGGATCTCTATACCCCTGTGTCTCTGATAATTTGTCAAAGGAGTCATCTGACCGCTAACTGACTACCGATTGGATCCTGACCGGTCAGCTATGTACTGACATGGCTTTTGCCAGGACCAGTTTTGGAGGGAACTCTAGCGTTCCGCATACTGAGAACTTGCAAAGGTAATTGCAGTTTCTGCAAAAGGGAATGGAAACAATACATTCACGTGAACTCTGCAGTTCAGGTCTAGCACTTCTAGCTGGATACAAATTCTGCTATTCTGCTGTAGTCAGGAGTCAAGTATATTTTATAAAGTGATAATCAAAAGCTGATTGGTTGATATTGGCAACTTCATCACTCTGTAGAAGTTTTGATACAACTCCCCCAAAGTATCCTATAACTCAAAGAAAGTGCAACAAAAGTTGTGGCTGCCTCTCCTATTGCGGCAGAAGGTTGCCTGGAAAAATGGCAGTCAGATGGTATGATATGCTGTGTGGATGCCACCCAGCCATGTAAGATCCTGCAAACACACATGGCACATGGGGAACTGAAAGAGAGCAGACAAACATGTTTTAATGATTAACACCCTGAAGAAGTTGCTTATGATGAAACTAGTTGGGTGACGGAGCTGTACTAACCTAAATGACAAGCACACCCACTAAAAGCTACCACCCTAAGGAGGGTAATTGTGAACTTGCCTGTTGAACATCTGTTGTGGCTGGTAGTCAGTTACATGCTACAGGAATGTCACTCCAATGTTAGAATATCTTAGTTTTTTTTTTTTAATTAATTAATTATACTAAATTGGTATTAAACTACCCAATGAAAGGCCTTGAGACATGTCTCCTTATAGAACCTGACATCTCATTTTTGAAAAGTGTAGAAGAAACCAAAAGAGGAATACACCACCGGAATTTCAAGTTTGGCCTCTGAAGTGGGTTACAGAATCCACAAATATCCAGGTATGCTATACACAAAGAATTTTTGATGTATGCACAGAGGAGACCCCAAGGACAGGGAATAAATTACACAACAAATCTACTTATGCAGGTCGGCACGTCGTATTTGTATATGTTTGCCAGAATAGGATGGGGAAAACAGCTGCCACCATCTAGATACCAACAGGTGATAGTCCCTATACAATTGTAACATCCTGGTTTTCGGATTAGTATATTGCTGCCATATTGCTGGTGAGCAGAAATATCATTATTGACTGCATATTTTGAATTATTGTGCCTGTTTGCGCCTTAAATCCCTTCCCATGGGGCATATTGAGACTGACAGCGTCCTTCGTGTATAGTAAACATCCAGATGGCAAAGGAGACAAATCTTGCTATTTGAGGATAAACAAGGTTCTGTCCTATAGATATTGTAGGTAAATGGATCCTGAATCAACGTTAGAAAGGTTAGGAAAAGAGTCCAGATATTGTGAGATCTTGTAATACAAAGAACCCCTGCTGCAAATGGGACTACCTGGGGGGCTCCATGGGTGTTTGTGAATTTTAAGGATAGTATTATAAAACATAGTTGCCTACTTTCTGGCTGCTCCCTCCAGGAGGGAGCAGCCAGGTCACACAGCAGGGGGGCCACCAACAGCATCTTCTGCACGCCCCTGTCATTTAAAAAAAAATTCTGCACCACCAAATTAATTGTATGTGCAAAACATACGACTTGCTGGAATTTGCCCAGATGTAATGCACGCACAATATTGGTGGCGTTGTCAGATATCACAAATCCCCAGGAGAGTCTAAGTGGGGTAAGCCATTGTGCGATGATGTCCCTCAGTTTCTGTAAGAGGTTATCAGCGGTGTGCCTCTTAGAGAAACCGATGATACATAGCATAGCCTGCCTAGGAATGAGTTGGCGTTTGTGAGATGCTGCTACTGGTGCCGCTGCTGTTATTGCTGTGGGAGGCATTACATCTATCCAGTGGGCTGTCACAGTCATGTAGTCCTTAGTTTGCCCTGCTCCACTTGTCCACATGTCTGTGGTTAAGTGGACAGTGGGTACACCCGCATTTTTCAGGACACTAAGGACACTTTTCTTAATGTCCCTGTATAGTCTGGGAATTGCTTGCCTAGAGAAGTGCAATCTAGATGGGATTTGGTACCGTGGACACAGTACATCCATCAACTGTCTAAATTCCACTGCACTTATGGTGGATACCAGATGCACGTCTAAAGGGCCCCATACACTAGAACGATAATGCCCGATTTAATCCGATTTTAACCTTTCGGACTGATAAATCAGATGAAAAGTGGCAAATCGGATGTGTTTTACACCCGATCCGATCTGATGTGCTTTCCCGTGAGCATCGGATCGGAGACCCTAGGTCATTAGTGTTGCACTCGTGATATGTCGGATCCCGCAGGCATGGCTGGGATCGCATACGATACATCTTATGCAAAAGTATGTGATCCTGCCGCTCGGAAAGCTGCCCGGCGGTTCAAGGGAAATTGCCTCCGACTTCAGCCTCAGACATATCGTTGTAGTGTATGGGGCCCTTAACACCAGCATAGTTGTTATGGCCTCAGTAATTTACTTTGCAACAGGTTGATTGCTGTCATATTTCATCTTCCTCACAAAGGACTGTTGGACAATCAAATGCTTAGTTGAAGTAGTGCAAGTGGTCTTACGATTTCCTCTCTGGGATGACGATCAACTCCCAGCAGCAACAACAGCAACAGCAGTAGGCGTACCACTCAAGGATCCTCCAGAGGAATCCCGGGTTGGAGAGGACTCGTCAGTCATACCAGTGACATGGCCAGCAGGACAGAGCCGGATTAAGGGGGGAGCCCAGGGGACACATTACCCTGGGCCCCCCAAATTTAAGGGCCCCCCGTGAAGCACTGGCAGTTTTGCATGTTTTTTTTTTTCTTTTTCTGAAGTTCAGCAAACTGTTTCAGAGACGGAGAAAGCCTTATCTCCGTCTCTGCACCCGGCGGGACCACCCACAGGCACTAACAAGCTGCCGAGAACTCTCCTCACAGAGAGCTCTGATCAGCAGAGCTCTCTGTACTGGACACATGAGTCACAGTGGAAGGAGCTGCTGAGCATGTGCAGCAGTAGCAGCAGCAGCAGCTCCTGTGCGTAAACGAACTCAGTCAGAATCTCCTTCTCCTCTCTTACATTGGTTAGTGCTGTGTGTGTGTGTGTGTGTGTGTGTGTGTGTGTGTGTTTCTGTAGATATGCTGTTTATTTGTAGGTATGTAGTGTGTGTGTGTGTGTGTTTGTAGGTGTGTATGCAATTCAGAGCTGTAACTACGTGTGTGCCAAGGGGGCTTGGCACACAGCGCAGTTGCCCTGGGGGCGCACGGCCAGCGGCATGTAATGAGTCAAATTGACTCATTACATGCCGCCTCTGTGTGCGCCGCGCGCCGCACTGGAGGAGAGAGACCAGCGCCGGAGGCAGCGGACAAGGAGGAGGAGGGAGGGGGAGCAGGGAGCCGCAGCAGCGCTATGTTATTGGTAGTAAGCGCCGCTGCAGCATCCCCCTCTCCTTCCGTATTGGCTGCCCGTGTCTCTCTCTCGGACACCGCCTGCCGCAATGTGTAAAAAATGGGACTGGCTGCCGCAATGTGTAAAAAATGGGACTGGCTGCCGCAATGTGTAAAAAATGGGGATGGCTGCCGCAATTTGTAAAAAATGGGACTGGCTGCCGCAATGTGTAAAAAATGGGACTGGCTGCCGCAATGTGTAAAAAATGGGGATGGCTGCCGCAATTTGTAAAAAATGGGACTGGCTGCCGCAATGTGTAAAATGGGACTGGCTGCCGCAATGTGTAAAAAATGGGACTGGCTGCCGCAATGTGTAAAATGGGACTGGCTGCCGCAATGTGTAAAAAATGGGACTGGCTGCCGCAATGTGTAAAATGGGACTGGCTGCCGCAATGTGTAAAAAATGGGGATGGCTGCCGCAATTTGTAAAAAATGGGACTGGCTGCCGCAATGTGTAAAAAATGGGACTGGCTGCCGCAATGTGTAAAATGGGACTGGCTGCCGCAATGTGTAAAAAATGGGGACTGGCTGCCGCAATGTGTAAAATGGGGTCCTGGCTGCCGCAATGTGTAAAATGGGACTGGCTGCCGCAATGTGTAAAAAGGGGGACTGGCTGCCGCAATGTGTATAAAGGGGGACACCGTCTGCCGTAATGTGTAAAAACGGGGACGCTGTCTGCTGTAATTGTAAAAAAGGGACGCTGTCTGCCGCAATGTGTAAAAAGAAGGACCGGCTGCCGCAATGTGTTAAAAGGGAGACTGGCTGCTGTAATGTGTAAAAAGGGGGACTGGCTTCCGCAATGTGTAAAAAGGGGGACACTGTCTGCTGTAATGTATAAAAGGGGCTCTACCTGGTGTAGTGGCGCTACTGTGCAGCGTAATTTGAATAATGTAGACTACTGTGCACAGTAGTATGAATTGCTATTATTTTGTGGCCACGCCCCTTCCCCGTGAAGCCACGCCCCTAGAATTTTTTTTGCGCGACTACGGCGCGCTCTGCCCCTATCTTACATGGGGGGGGGGGCGCGCCACTGTCGTTTCTTGCACACAGCGCTAAAATGCCTAGTTACGGCACTGGTATGCATGCTGATTGTGTGTGTGTGTGTGTGTGTGTGGGTGTGTGTACTGTATGCATGCTATGTGTGTTTATGTAGGTATGGTGTGTGTGTGTGTGTGTGTGTGTTTGTAGGTAGGTGTGTAGTGTGTGTGTGTGTGTGTGTGTGTGTGTGTGTGTACTGTATGCATCCTATATGTGTTTATGTAGGTATGGTGTGTGTGTGTGTGTGTGTGTGTGTATGTACTGTATGTGTGTGGATGTATGCTGTGTGGATGTAGGTATACTGTGTGTGTATGTTAACAGTTTTCTTCTTGTAGTACTATAGGGTTTAGGATTAGTTGATATACTTCATTTTGTGACAGGCAGATTATACAATCCTGCACTGTTGTAACCATCAGTTGCCTATCCCTAGACGCAAGCAGATCATGCCTCCACATAATACTATCACCACCTACTGTGTGACAGGTTTGCGGTGACCCTGTGCCTCGCAGACTAGCCACAACGTCCAATCCTCTGAGTCTAGCTGAGCACTACAGTGTGATATCATATTGTTTTTACAGTGTATACATACGCTAATTTTCTGTTGAATAATATGTGCTATATGTTGTTACTGCCTCTAACAGCTGTCTTCTTATACTTTTATCTATCCTATATATATATATATATATATATATATATATATACGCGCACACACATGTAAGGTACATCCCCTTCCTATATACACTATATTTAGTCCTCTGGGGCCCCCCTTGTCTAAAGTACCCCAGGCCCCCTGAAGCCTTAATCCGGCCCTGCAGCAGGACTACTTACGTTCCTGACTGAGGAGGAAATTGACATTGAGGGAGTTGGTGGTGTGGCTTGCAGGAGCTTGGGTACAACAGGAAGAAGGGATCTAGGTGTCAGTGGACTGCTTACACTCTTATCCAAAGTTTCTGAATTTGACAATGACTTCTGATGAATGTGAATGCGCTGCAGATGACGTATAGGGGAGGTTGTTCTTAGGTGGTTACCGTACTTACCCCTACTTATTATGGATTGATAAAGGCAACACACAGCTTGACACCTGTTATTTGGATTTGTGGAGAAATAATTCCACACGGTAGAGGTGGCTTTTTTTTTTGCACAGGCATAACAATGGGCTTTCTCCTCCCATGGACAACAACTGTCTCCACTGGTGGCTTATTCAAACAAACCACATCACCATCAGAATCTTCATCATCAACTTCCTCCTCAACGCCGGCTACACCAATATCCTCCTAATCCTGGTGTACGTCTACAGTGACATCCTCAATCTCAATATCAGCAACTGGACTGGAAGTGCTCCTCCTAGCACTTGCAGATGGTGTGCAAATGGTGGTAGGATCCTCCTCTTTCTATACAGGCTTGGGAAGGTCAGGCCTAGACATCGCAACTGCGGACACACTTGGACTCTCCTTGGGGATTTGTGATATCACAGTTGTTTTTTTCCTGTGCTTTAACAAGCTTATTTTTTTCATTTTTCAAGAGGGAGGAGAGCATCCATCCTCATGAGAAGCTGAGCCACCAGTCATGAACATAGACCAAGGCTTTAGCCTTTCCTTGCCACTTTGTGTCGTGAATGGCATATTGCCAATTTTACGTTTCTCATCAGATCATTTCTTTTTTTTTCTTATTATTAATTTTTGCTTCTTGGATCTATGACATTGGGCATCAGCCTTAGCAGATGACGTTGATGGAATTGCATCGTCAATGTCATGACTGGTGGCAGCAGCAGCTTCAGCACTAGTACTAGGAACTAGAAGTGGTTCCTGATCTTCCACTATATTTTCCTCCTAATTGTTGTTCTCCATTTCACAGGACAGCACCCCTTTATTATTACAGCACACAGAACAGTGCCCCTTTATTTTCACAGCAACCATGTATTTCTGCAGCATACAGGACCAGTGTAATTTTATTTTAACAACATCTCCCTGTATTTTTACAGCATACAGGACCAGTGTACTTTTATTTTAACAACAGCGCTCCTGTACTTTTACAGCATACAGGACCAGTGTACTTTAATTTTAACAGCAGCACCCCTGTATTTTTACAGCATACAGGACCAGTGTACCTTTATTTTAACAGCAGCACCACTGTATTTTTACAGCATACAAGACAGGGCCAGTTTACTTTTATTTTAACAGCATCACCCCTGTATTTTTACAGCATAAAGGACAGTGTACTTTTATATTAACAACAGCACCCCTGTATTTTTACAGCATACAGGACCAGTGTACTTTAATGTTAACATCGGCTCCCATGTATTTTTACAGCATACAGGACCAGTGTACATTTATTTTAACAGCAGCACCCCTGTATTTTTATAGCATACAGGACCAGTGTACTATAATTTTAACAGCAGCACCCCTGTATTTTTACAGCATACAGGACCAGTGTACTTTTATGGTAACAGCAGCATCCTTGTATTTTTACAGCATATAAGACAGGGCCAGTGTACATTTATTTTCGCTACAACCCTGAATTTTTACATCCAGCACCCCTGTATTTTCACTGCATACAGGAGGACAGTGCCCCTGCCCCCACTACAAAACAGTGACAGCCAGGACAGCAACATCCATGTACTGTACAGCTGCAGCACCCCTAACAGCACATAAAACACCAATAACAGCCAGGACAGAACCCCTAACAGCACAGGTACACCATAGTGACAGGAATAGCACCCCTACAGAGCACACACTGACCACACCCGACACCACCACCCACAGAGTGACAGAGGTCTGTCTCTCTCACTCTCCAAGTCTAGAGTAAAAATGTCAACAATGCGCAGCTGTTTATATGGAATCCAAAACCAGTGAGAATTCAACAGCGGAATGATGATGTTTTGCCTCATTCTGGTTTCCGAGTCTGGCGGGAAGTTCCCGGCTCGGACTGTGAAGTTTGGGGGGTTTGGATCTCTGAGAGCTGAACCTGCTCATCTCTAGTATTAAGCATTACGGTGTGTGGAATAATATGCAATAGGCATTACGGTGTCTTGCATAATGTGTAATGGGCATTACGGTGTGTGGTATAATATGTAATAGGCATTACAGTGTGTGGCATAATGTGTAACGGGCATTACGGTGTCTTGCATAATGTGTAATGAGCATTACTGTGTGTGGCATAATGTGTAATAAGCATTACGGTGTGTGGCATAATGTGTAATGGACATTACGGTGTTTGGCATAATGTGTAAGGAGCATTAAGGTGTGTGGCATAATGTGCCCATGCCCCTATTGTCATGTAGCCACTCCCCTAGTTTTGTGTGACCATGCCCCCTCATGACACGTGACCATGCCCATTTTTACTATCAGTACTACTAAGAAAAAAATTCTACTTGCACCACTGGTCAGAATTGATATTTATGTAGAACATATCGCCAAAACCAATAGGCATAATTTTATCTTTAATACATCAATGAATAATGCAAAACAATAAACCTTCACAATAAACTAAATTGAACTTCAATGCACAAATTGTACTGTTCGTTTTACTTGTATCTGCACAAGTAAAACTATTATATCTACATTTCAGCACAGTGGGACCCTTTATAAAACAGGGTCAGTGTGTGGAATCTGCATGAGTCCTGCTGCCAGTATTCTCCAGCATCTCATTTCATTCTTTTGTTCTTTTTAACAATAACTGTCAGAAGAACAGTTTAAAAATGTGAAGATTAAATATCTTTGTACAAGTTTTTAAAATACTTTGAAGTGTATGTATTTGGACATTGTCTAGACGTGAAAAGATTGTAACATCACTTCAACTATCGTATTCCTTTACTTATTAAATTATTTCCATTATTATCGTAAACAGTGCTTGGTTCCGTTTTTTCTGTACTTGGATTTTTATCATCATGGATCTCTGTGTGTAGTGCCTTGTTGTCCTGTAGGGCGAGGTAATTTCGGGTTATTGCTGAGGAAGTGAGGTTGTTCAGTTGAATACCTCCCAACTATGCATTGACATAGAACTACAGTACAGTACAGGTAAGTACATAAAAAAAAAAAAAGGTTGAATTATCATGTAAATGTGAAGGCTTCTATGAGTTAGGAGGAAGAAAATAAATTGATAATGTTAATTACCCTTGTTTCTTGCCTTGAGACTAAGCGAAATCCACACCTTGATCAGGAAAATGACTTGACATTATTAGGTGAGGAGGTTATACTGTACGTTTTGTTCCACTTTAAAGATTCCTAACGCTAAATCAAATCAAGGCTTGTGCATGTCATAGAGAGAGATGTATCCTGCTATCTAGGTGTCTCTTTGATGCACATGACAGATGACTCATGTAGGGCAGCTGCTGCTCAAGTTGAGATGTTGGCTAAGTGTATTGCACATTTCTTCTATTTTATAACACCATGAACAGACTGATATCACCATGAACAGACTGGGAAAAAAATCGCTTCGGAAACCTTTTATTATATATTTATTCCAGATGAATTCTGAAGGCTGTGGTCACTGGGTTCTCCTGTATTATATTATAGAGCAGTATGGATTATCAGTTATTTAGTTATTTTTGTTTGTTTAGACATGTTTATTTTCCTATTTCATGTATTATCTATTTCATTTTAATTCAAATCTAATATAACATGGAAGTGACATCCGATGATTCATCCTACTCATCATTTTATCATCGATAAATCTGATTTAAATTAGTTTAATTATGAGTTATACAACTAAAGTAAACGTTAATTGTATTTTTCCTATATCTTATATTATTCCTATATTATTATATCTTTTTATGTAATTATATTGTATTTAATTGTATTGATAACATTCCTACTACTGTCATGGTTCACTTGGTTTTAATATCTGTCCACTTCAATAAAGAAATCTTTATCATGTTTATATGATGGGCCTGATCTGGAGTTGAATGTACACCCGCTTGCTGAGTGTATCTTGCGCCAATTCACACTACATGCTCCAAAAGCAATAGAACATAAATAGGGGCTGTGCAGTCACAGGCATTTATAAGGCATCTATTACTGTAGCGATGGAACTGGGCTGTAATGGAGCGTTTTGGTGTAGGTAAAGTGCAGTGAAGGCATATTCAGGCAAATGTGTCCAATGCAGATATGGATGCAAAAACAAATGCTCTTTTTTTGTAGACGTATCTGGTGTATGGCAGCTGCAAGTCCACAGTGATGATGGTCATGCATTGTAGAAAATCTGGTGTACAGGATTCAAACACATGCGTGGGCCAATCTTAAAATACAGCTCAGCAGATGTGCAAGTATGTGCAATTCTCCCATGCCAGGGTATTTTGAGTAGTGCGCTCCCAATTTACTTCCAACTCTGCATCAGGCACTATATAAGTGATGATAGACCTCATGCAGAGTTGGGCATAAATGCATTTTGCATTTTTTGTACTGTGCATATACGCAGTATAAAGCAGTTGGCAGACCAGGGGCATATTAAGGGTGGCGGACACCATGTATAGTCTCCATATGGGCCCCCCCTTGTGCAGGTCATGTAGACACTGCCCCAGACTCTACTGCACATGCTCATATCTTGGGGAAAATGGCACCAGCATCAATTTTCAGGGGATTTTGCAGCTCTGGCAGAAAGGTAATTCTAGCAGTGGGGGCCCTCTCGACTCCGGGGCCCGTGGGTTTCCTCTTCAGACCAAGTAGCCTCCATGGGTCTCACTTGGTAGAAAAACAGAAACTTGTTCCTAATGGTGCTCTGGTGTGAATCACAGAATTATTGTCCATCACTCCTTTAAAACAGAGAGGCTTTGCCCTGATCCCAGGGAGCTTACATTCCAGGCAGACACCCACAGATATTTAAAACAACTTTGAAGGCACAGTTTTGGTTATGTTTTAAGTAGAGGTGAGCGGGTTAGGTTCCCAGAGAACTGAATCCCCCCCAAACATCCCGTTCTGAGCCAAAATCCGAGTCCGGCTTGGGACTTGCTGCCAGACTCTGAAACCACAATAAGGCAAAACGTGATCATCCCGCTGTCAGATTCTCGTGGGTTTTGAATTACATATAAATAGCCGTGCATTGCTGCCATTATCACTCTGGACTTGGAGAGTGAGGGAGACAGACCTCTGTCTCTCTGGGTGGTGGCATCAGGTGGGGTCAGTGTGTGCTCTGTAGGGGAGCTGCTACTGTCACTGTGGTGTACCTGGCTGTCACTGATGTTTCATGTGCTGTTAGGGGTGCTGCAGCTGTACATGAGTGTTGCTGTCCTGGCTGTCACTGTGTTGTACCCCCTGTACAGGGACACTGTCCTCCTGTATGCTGTAAAAATTCAGAGGTGCTGTTGGTAAAATAAAAGCACACTGGTCCTGTATGCTGTGAAAATTCAGGACTGCTGTTGTTAAAATAAAAGCACACTGGCCCTGTATGCTGTAAAAATTCAGGTGTGCAGTTGTTAAAATAAAAGCACACTGGTCCTGTATGCTGTGAAAATACAGAGGTGCTGGCTCACTCTTGTATGTTGTAAAAATTCAGGGGTGCAGTTGTTAAAATAAAAGCACACTGGTCCTATATGCTGTAAAAATACAAGGGTGCTGTTGTAAAAATAAAAGTACACAGGCCCTGTATGCTGTAAAAATTCAGGGGTGCTGTTGTAAAAATAAATGTACACTGGCCCTGTATGCTGTGAAACTTCAAGGGTGTAATTGTAAAAACAAAAGCACACTGGTCCTGTATGCTGTAAAAATACAGGGGTGCAGTTGTTAAAATAATATTACACTAGCCCTGTATGCTGTAAAAATTCAGAGGTTCTGTTATTAAAATAAAAGCACACTGGTCCTAAATGCTATGAAAATACAGGGGTGCTGGCCCAGTCTTGTATGCTGTAAAAATTCCAGCGTGCTTTTATTTTAACAACAGCAGCTGTTAAAATAGTATTACACTGGTCCTGTATGCTGTAAAAATTCAGGGGTGCAGTTGTTAAAATAAAAGCACACTGGTCCTGTATGCTGTGAAAATACAGGGGTGTTGGCCCAGTCTTGTATGCCGTAAAAATTCAGGGGTGCAGTTGGTCAAATAAAAGCACACTGGTCCTGTATGGTGTAAACATAGAGGGGTGCTGCTGTTAAAATAATTTCTCTAACGTCCTAGTGGATGCTGGGAACTCCGAAAGGACCATGGGGAATAGCGGCTCCGCAGGAGACTGGGCACAACTAAAGAAAGCTTTAGGTCACCTGGTGTGCACTGGCTCCTCCCACTATGACCCTCCTCCAAGCCTCAGTTAGATCTTTGTGCCCGGCCGAGCTGGATGCACACTAGGGGCTCTCCTGAGCTTCTAGAAAGAAAGTATATGTTAGGTTTTTTATTTTACAGTGAGACCTGCTGGCAACAGGCTCACTGCACCGAGGGACTAAGGGGAGAAGAGGCGAACCTACCTGCTTGCAGCTAGCTTGGGCTTCTTAGGCTACTGGACACCATTAGCTCCAGAGGGATCGACCGCAGGCCCGTCCTTGGTGTTCGGTCCCGGAGCCACGCCGCCGCCCCCCTTACAGAGCCAGAAGCAAGAAGAGGTCCGGAAAATCGGCGGCAGAAGACATCAGTCTTCACCAAGGTAGCGCACAGCACTGCAGCTGTGCGCCATTGCTCCTCATACACACTTCACACTCCGGTCACTGAGGGTGCAGGGCGCTGGGGGGGGCGCCCTGAGCAGCAATAATAAGACCTTGGCTGGCAAAATAATCACAATATATAGTCCCAGAGGCTATATATGCAGTGGCGCACCCAGGGGGGGTTTCCGAGCACCCAGAAACCCCCCTCCACTAAAAAAAAATATTTTTTTTTTTTTTTTTTTTTTTTGCTGCATGAGTATTATTAATGGCTGTCTAGCGTCCTCTGCAGCCTGCTGTCTTCCTGGCGGCACTTGTAAGAGCAATAAAAGTTTATTTTAATTATAGTACATATATATATTTCACTCATGTGCTTATCCATTCTTACTTTAATAATCTTCAACTGCATCAACTCCAGCAGTCTTCGGCCACCTGATACTTATTCCAGTGTCATCTGCTGATGTAACTATGTGTATTTACCCTGTACTTGTCCTATACTGTCATCAACTGTAAGTTGCTGTTTTCCTGTTTGATTATTCATGTACTCTGTAATTGGGCGCTGCGGAACCCTTGTGGCGCCATATAAATAAAGGATAATAATAATAATAATATATCCATGTGCATACATATATACACATGTATATACATACATACATATAAACACACACACACATGATATATATATATATACGTGTGTGTGTGTATATATATATATATATATATATATATATACTGTATGTGTGTACACACATATATATATATATGTATGCATGTTTAATATGCTGTGTATATGTATGTGTCTGTATATATATATATATATATATATATGTAGATATGTGTGTGTGTATATATGTATATATATGTATATATATATATATGCACACACACACTAGTTTTACGGACCCAGCATATGCTGGGTCACCTCAGTCCCCACCCCCGTGATTGGCTCCTCCCAGTTCTGGAAACCCCCCCATGCAAATCGTGCGTTTGCCACTGATATGTGATAAATACCCCTGCCAGAATCCATAAAAAAGCGGGAGAAAAGTCCGCGAAAAAGGGGCGGAGCTATCTCCCTCAGCACACTGGCGCCATTTTCTCTTCACAGTGCAGCTGGAAGACAGCTCCCCAGGCTCTCCCCTGTAGTTTTCAGGCTCAAAGGGTTAAAAAGAGAGGGGGGGTGTGAGAGGTGCGGGGGGGGGCCTGCGAGTGCGTGTGGTGGTGCCTGCTGCCGTGCAGGTGTAGATGCGGTACTCACCAGGCGCCGCTCTCTCTCACCTTCAGGTACCGGAACCCTCAACGGACCTGGAAATCTTCACTCGGATCCGGACACGGCGATTCCCTCTCGGAGCTGACCGACGACCGAGCTGAGGAGAGAATGGTTTACATTAAAGGGGGTATCGACCCTTCTTCCACTGGAACAGGGGATACCCCAGGGGTGGCCGCGACCTTCACCGGCTGGGTGAATGGTCATCACCGGCACAGAGCCTCAGCTACCCAGATTTCACACACTCGCGCTTTCGCACGTAGTGTGATGAAAAGGGATTCTCACGTCCGTGAGCAATCCCGATTCCGGCGCTCGGGGACAAACAAGGGACAGACGTACACGGATGCTACTCACCGTCACAAGTCTTGCACTCCGATCTTCTCCACTTACAGGTCCCTGTAAGGAGGCAAAGAGAAACAGCCGTGCAGGGCCTAACTCTGACCTAGTGTCACACCCTATACTAACTACAACAGCAGAGCCCTCAAACTAGCTCTGTGGGTGTGGTGCAACATAACTAGCACAAACCTCATAACAGCAATTTGCCCTGCACGGTAACAACATATATCACACTATCGGAGTTACAACATAAAACGGTGCTGTCCCTTTATCTACCCGACTCAGAACACCCAGTAGTGGGGACCGCACAGCTCACCCACCTACCGTACTCTCAGGGTGGCCTGAGCCTAACGCCCAGTGCCACCTTTACTCACCTCGGGGAAACGCTGATTCACTGGGCCTAGCGCCCCCTAACTGCCCACAGGCCGGAGGCCTGACTTTGCCCACGGGCCTAGCGCCCGCCTACCTTGCTGCCCGTTGGGTGACCTGGGCCTTGTGCCCAAGGTCACCTTATCGCACCTATTTGGCCAAAATCCACTAGGGCCTAATGCCCTCTAATGCGCCCACAGGCCGGTGGCCTGACTATCCTTATGGGCCTAGTGCCCAACCTGTGCCCCAGGCCTAGTGCCTGCCTATCTGGCCACGGGTATAGGGTGACTCGGGCCTAATGCCCAAACCACCTCATCAAAGATGTGCCACGGG
The DNA here is from genome assembly GCF_028390025.1 of Pseudophryne corroboree. NCBI lineage: Eukaryota > Metazoa > Chordata > Amphibia > Anura > Myobatrachidae > Pseudophryne > Pseudophryne corroboree. The sequence continues at coordinate 697,673,898 of NC_086448.1, read as the reverse complement.
CCGGGAGGGCCCGACTATGTGCCCACAGGCCGAGAGGGCCTGACTCTGCCCACGGGCCTAATGCCCGAACACCCGGTGGTCTAGGGAGGGGCGGGTACAGGGGCACCTGAGAAGGGCCTACCTGACCCGCTGGGAGAGGCACCAGGGGGGAGCTTCGGCAGCCCTTTGCTTCCCACCCCTGGTGACCCCTCCGGCGCTCCTCTTTAATCTTCGGCCGCTGGCCCGTCCTGGCCAGCGGCGCCGCCGTCGACGCGCCGCGTCCAGCCGCCGCTGGACATCTTCTTTCCGAGGGCTAGATTCTTCAGGCCTCTTCAGCGGCCGCCGGAGCTCTTCTCCTCTCCTCCGCGCGGCGTCTTCTTCCCTCTTCTTCCGGCCGTCTCTTCTGTTCTTCTCCCGCCCGACGACTCTTCTGCCGCTCTTCGGCGCGGCCTTTTCTTCAGGCTCCCGCCCGGCGTCTGACGTCAGACGCCGGGGGCGGGGCCTATGACGCGGCGAGCGCCGATTGGCTCGCCGCGCCTGTTCCTGATTGGCCGGCGCCCCGCGAGCCGTGATTGGCTCGCGGACGGCGCCGGATTCAAAAAGCCGCGGGCGGCGCTTCTCATTGGCGGCCCCAGCGGCGCCAAGTTTAAAGCGCCGCCGCGCTGCTCTCCGCCGCCGACAGCCTGGTGCAGGGAAACATCCGATCCCTGCACCAGGCACCCGCCGCCGCACACTCCGCGCTGGGGACAGACAAGCTGCCCCAGCGCTGCCCCCAGCTAGGGACAGCCACATGGATGTACCCACAGGGCACATCCTTACATTTCCCCCCCCTTTTTCCTTTGTAGTCCCTACAAAGTTCCTCACGACGTCCATTGTCCGCGGGTCAGGGAATTCCGAGGTCCCTTCGGCGAGGTTGTGTTCGAGGGTCCAGCCCGGACAGGCTGTGACCCCACATCCTTCCACCTCCAGCTCCGGGTTCCTCTTACGTCCTGACCTCCATCGGCGGATCCTCTGGGGGAGTGGCATCTCCTCACGGTCGCTCGACGTTGGCCACCAAGGGGAATCTTCTTCCACGGGGACAACAGTCACCCACTCTTGACCTCCGTTATCGTCTGTGGCTTCGTCCCTGTCTTCCGGGTGTGGTATCGACCACCACCCAACAGCGGAATCCTCCGGGGCATCCGTTTCCTCCCGGGCAACAGCCACCACATGTCGAATTTCCTCGTGGGGCATCTCCAAAGGTCCTGTGTCTTCCTCTGGAACGGGTCCTCCCACGGCATCACGATCCTGTCCCCGTACGTCGGTCCATTTCGGCACTCCCGGTAGGTATTCTTGCTCCAGGACTTTCTCCTCCTCTTCACGGAGGGCATTCAACTGGGAGCATGACTCCACCCGACCCTGCCAGTCACTCTCGTCGGCGCTTCCGATGCCAGAGTCGTCCTCCATCTGTTCTGGGAGGGATTCGTCGGCGGACAGCTCACCGTAGTCAGAGTCCTCCTCCGATATCTGGACTGGGGTATTACTTTCCTCCTCAGCGTACTTCTTCGCTTCCGCTGGCACCTCTGCTTCCTCAGCGTACTCCTTCGTTTCCGCTGGCATCGCTACTTCCTCAGCGTACTCCTTCGCTTCCGCTGGCATCGTTACTTCCTCAGCGTACTCCTGCGCTTCCGCTGGCATCTCTTGGTACCCAGGACACTCCTGTTCCGCACGTCCTGGTCGTGGACGGTTCCATCGCGGGGAGATTCCGGACGTCTCAGTCACTGGGTCTTCACGCTTTTCTTCGCAGCGTGGTCTCTTCACCTCCCAGTCGTCCACCTCCGCCTCATGCGGGTAAGGATTCTGCCTTACTGGGGTCACTTTCTTGGGACAAAGTAGGTCCGCGGCATCTTCCCAGGGGCACTCACTGGCCGCATGTCCTGGTCGCCGACACTTCCAACAAGGGAGGGCCACTGCCACCTTCTCCAAGACGGGTTCCTGGTCCACCTCCTTCACTGGGGAATCTTCACCCGTTGGTTCCGGCTCAGAGGAAATGGGCACCTGCGAATTAACTTCAAGCAAGGCCTTCCGCTCCATTTCCCTGGTTTCCTCCTCCCATCTCTGGGCGCGACCATCCGCAATCATCCGGTCTTCATTCCACGGACAATCGGGAAGCGCATGTCCTCTCGCCTCGCAGAGCGCACACACAGGCTCTGCAGCCACCCGGTCCCAAAGCTGCTGACGAGATTCCGTCAGCTGCTTCACCGTGGCCTCGTAGTCCGTCCTGTCTTCCGTCCATGGACATTCCAGGAGCCGATGTCGGGGATCTCCACAGCTTTCACACCGGGAATCAACCTCGTCTTCGCTCAACTCTTCGTCCCAAGGACAACTGTTGTGCTCATGCCCGTAGTTTCCGCAGAGCAAACACCAGGACTCGTTCTTCGCTTGGCCCTTCTGACGTCTTCGGTCCGCTTCCTGGACCACCTTCTTTGGGGACGTCTCTCGCCAAGTACACTCGTCGGCAAAGTGACCTGTTTGCCGACATTTCTTGCAGGGTGTCACAGCGGCCTTCTTGCGCCCCTTCTCCCGGCGCTCTTCTTTTTCACGCTGGACCGACCGCTGCACCATCTTCAGGATGTCTGCCCCAGACACCGTCACCCAGTCGCTCTGGTCCGCACACGTCCGGGGGTGAGTCTTCTTCGGAGCCGTCCGCAGGGAGGTCTTCTTGGTGGCGTTCCACATCGTGTCCGTGATCCGGTCTCTTTGATCCTGCCGACTACGCCAAGTGTGAGAGGTGCGGGGGGGGCCTGCGAGTGCGTGTGGTGGTGCCTGCTGCCGTGCAGGTGTAGATGCGGTACTCACCAGGCGCCGCTCTCTCTCACCTTCAGGTACCGGAACCCTCAACGGACCTGGAAATCTTCACTCGGATCCGGACACGGCGATTCCCTCTCGGAGCTGACCGACGACCGAGCTGAGGAGAGAATGGTTTACATTAAAGGGGGTATCGACCCTTCTTCCACTGGAACAGGGGATACCCCAGGGGTGGCCGCGACCTTCACCGGCTGGGTGAATGGTCATCACCGGCACAGAGCCTCAGCTACCCAGATTTCACACACTCGCGCTTTCGCACGTAGTGTGATGAAAAGGGATTCTCACGTCCGTGAGCAATCCCGATTCCGGCGCTCGGGGACAAACAAGGGACAGACGTACACGGATGCTACTCACCGTCACAAGTCTTGCACTCCGATCTTCTCCACTTACAGGTCCCTGTAAGGAGGCAAAGAGAAACAGCCGTGCAGGGCCTAACTCTGACCTAGTGTCACACCCTATACTAACTACAACAGCAGAGCCCTCAAACTAGCTCTGTGGGTGTGGTGCAACATAACTAGCACAAACCTCATAACAGCAATTTGCCCTGCACGGTAACAACATATATCACACTATCGGAGTTACAACATAAAACGGTGCTGTCCCTTTATCTACCCGACTCAGAACACCCAGTAGTGGGGACCGCACAGCTCACCCACCTACCGTACTCTCAGGGTGGCCTGAGCCTAACGCCCAGTGCCACCTTTACTCACCTCGGGGAAACGCTGATTCACTGGGCCTAGCGCCCCCTAACTGCCCACAGGCCGGAGGCCTGACTTTGCCCACGGGCCTAGCGCCCGCCTACCTTGCTGCCCGTTGGGTGACCTGGGCCTTGTGCCCAAGGTCACCTTATCGCACCTATTTGGCCAAAATCCACTAGGGCCTAATGCCCTCTAATGCGCCCACAGGCCGGTGGCCTGACTATCCTTATGGGCCTAGTGCCCAACCTGTGCCCCAGGCCTAGTGCCTGCCTATCTGGCCACGGGTATAGGGTGGCTCGGGCCTAATGCCCAAACCACCTCATCAAAGATGTGCCACGGGCCGGGAGGGCCCGACTATGTGCCCACAGGCCGAGAGGGCCTGACTCTGCCCACGGGCCTAATGCCCGAACACCCGGTGGTCTAGGGAGGGGCGGGTACAGGGGCACCTGAGAAGGGCCTACCTGACCCGCTGGGAGAGGCACCAGGGGGGAGCTTCGGCAGCCCTTTGCTTCCCACCCCTGGTGACCCCTCCGGCGCTCCTCTTTAATCTTCGGCCGCTGGCCCGTCCTGGCCAGCGGCGCCGCCGTCGTCGCGCCGCGTCCAGCCGCCGCTGGACATCTTCTTTCCGAGGGCTAGATTCTTCAGGCCTCTTCAGCGGCCGCCGGAGCTCTTCTCCTCTCCTCCGCGCGGCGTCTTCTTCCCTCTTCTTCCGGCCGTCTCTTCTGTTCTTCTCCCGCCCGACGACTCTTCTGCCGCTCTTCGGCGCGGCCTTTTCTTCAGGCTCCCGCCCGGCGTCTGACGTCAGACGCCGGGGGCGGGGCCTATGACGCGGCGAGCGCCGATTGGCTCACCGCGCCTGTTCCTGATTGGCCGGCGCCCCGCGAGCCGTGATTGGCTCGCGGACGGCGCCGGATTCAAAAAGCCGCGGGCGGCGCTTCTCATTGGCGGCCCCAGCGGCGCCAAGTTTAAAGCGCCGCCGCGCTGCTCTCCGCCGCCGACAGCCTGGTGCAGGGAAACATCCGATCCCTGAACCAGGCACCCGCCGCCGCACACTCCGCGCTGGGGACAGACAAGCTGCCCCAGCGCTGCCCCCAGCTAGGGACAGCCACATGGATGTGCCCACAGGGCACATCCTTACATTGGCACTAAATTTAGGCGCAATATTGTATATACAAGCAGCTATTGGGGAAAATTCACTCAGTTATAGTGTTAATCCCTGCATTATATAGCGCTCTGGTGTGTGCTGGCATACTCTCTCTCTGTCTCCCCAAAGGGCTTTGTGGGGTCCTGTCCTCAGTCAGAGCATTCCCTGTGTGTGTGCGGTGTGTCGGTACGGCTGTGTCGACATGTTTGATGAGGAGGCTTATGTGGTGACGGAGCAGATGCCGATAAATGTGATGTCGCCCCCTGTGGGGCCGACACCAGAGTGGATGGATAGGTGGAAGGTATTAACCGACAGTGTCAACTCCTTACATAAAAGGCTGGATGACGTAACAGCTGTGGGACAGACGGCTTCTCAGCCCGCGCCTGCCCAGGCGTCTCAAAGGCCATCAAGGGCTCAAAAACGCCCGCTCCCTGAGATGGCAGACACAGATGTCGACACGGAGTCTGACTCCAGTGTCGACAAGGTTGAGACATATACACAATCAACTAGGAACATCCGTGACTTGATCCCGGCAATAAAAAATGTGTTACACATTTCTGACATTAACCCAAGTACCTCTAAAAATGGGTTTTATGTTTGGGGAGAAAAAGCAGGCAGTGTTTTGTTCCCCCATCAGATGAGTGAATGAAGTGTGTGAAAAAGCGTGGGTTTCCCCGATAAGAAACTGGTAATTTCTAAAAAGTTACTGATGGCGTACCCTTTCCCGCCAGAGGATAAGTTACGCTGGGAGATATCCCCTAGGGTGGATAAGGCGCTCACACGGTTGTCAAAAAAGGTGGCACTGCCGTCTTAGGATACGGCCACTTCGAAGGTACCTGTTGATAAAAAGCAGGAGGCTATCCTGAAGTCTGTATTTACACACTCAGGTACTAGACTGAGACCTGCAGATCGTGCTGCTGCAGCGTGGTCGGTGACCCTGTCAAACAGGGAGACTAGTTTGCTAACATATGAACATATTAAAGACGTCGTCTTATATATGAGGGATGCACAGAGGGATATTTTGCCGGCTGGCATCCAAAATTAATGTAATGTCCATTCTGTCAGGAGGGTGTTAGAGACCTGTCACTGGACAGGTGATCCTGACTTTAAAAGGCGCATAGAGATTCTGCCTTATAAGGGTGAGGAATTATTTGGGGATGGTCTCTGGGACCTCGTATCCACAGCAACAGCTGGGAAATTTTTTTTTTACCTCAGGTTTCCTCACAGACTAAGAAAGCACTGTATTATCAGGTACAGTCCTTTCGGCTTCAGAAAAGCAAGCGGGTCAAAGGCGCTTCCTTTCTGCATAGAGACAATGGAAGAGGGAAAAAGCTGCACCAGTCAGCCAGTTCCCAGAATCAAAATTCTTCTACCGCTTCCTCTGAGTCCACCGCATGACGCGGGGGCTCCACAGGCGTAGCCAGGTACGGTGGGGGGCCGCCTCAAAAATTTCAGCGATCAGTGGGCTCGCTCACAGGTGGATCCCTGTTTCCTTCAAGTAGTATCTCAGGGGTACAAGCTGGAATTCGAGATGTCTTCCCCCCGCCGTTTCCTCAAATCTGCCTTGCCGACAACTCCCTCAGGCAGGGAGGCTGTGCTAGAGGCAATTCACAAGCTGTATTCCCAGCAGGTGATAGTCAAGGTGCCCCTACTTCAACAAGGACGGGGTTACTATTCCACACTGTTTGGGGTACCGAAACCGCACGGTTCGGTGTGACCCATTTTATATTTAAAATCCTTGAACACATACATAAAAAATTCAAGTTCAAGATGGAATCGCTCAGGGCGGTTATTGCAAGCCTGGACGAGGGGGATTACATGGTATCCCTGGACATCAAGGATGCTTACCTGAATGTCCCCATTTACCATCCTCACCAGGAGTACCTCAGATTTGTGGTACAGGATTGCCATTACCAAGTCCAGACACTGCCGTTTGGACTGTACACGGCACCGAGGGTGTTTACCAAGGTAATGGCCGAAATGATGATACTCCTTCGAAAAAAGGGAGTTTTAATTATCCCGTACTTGGACGATCTCCTTATAAAGGCGAGGTCCAAGGAGCAGTTGTTAGTCGGGGTAGCACTATCTCGGAAAGTGCTACAACAGCACGGTTGGATTCTAAACATTCCAAAGTCACAGCTGGTTCCTACAACACGTCTACTGTTCCTGGGGATGGTTCTGGACACAGACCAGAAAAAAGTGTTTCTCCCGGAGGAAAAAGCCAAGGAGCTGTCATCTCTAGTCAGAGACCTCCTGAAGCCGGAACAGGTATCGGTGCATCATTGCACGCGAGTCCTGGGAAAAATAGTAGCTTCCTACGAAGCAATCCCATTCGGCAGGTTCCATGCAAGAACTTTTCAGTGGGACCTGTTGGACAAGTGGTCCGGATCGCATCTTCAGATGCATCGGCTGATAACCCTGTCTCCAAGGACCAGGGTATCGCTACTGTGGTGGCTGCAGAGTGCCCATCTTCAAGAGGGCCGCAGGTTCGGCATACAGGACTGGGTCCTGGTGACCACGGATGCCAGCCTTTGAGGCTGGGGGGCAGTCACACAGGGAAGAAACTTCCAGGGACTTTGGTCAAGTCAGGAGACTTCCCTACACATAAATATTCTGGAACTGAGGGCCATTTACAATGCCCTGAGTCAGGTAAGGCCTCTGCTTCAAAACCAGCCGGTACTGATCCAATCAGACAACATCACGGCAGTCGCCCATGTAAACCGACAGGGCGGCACAAGAAGCAGGATGGCGATGGCAGAAGCCACAAGGATTCTCCGATGGGCGGAAAATCATGTGTTAGCACTGTCAGCAGTGTTCATTCCGGGAGTGGATAACTGGGAAGCAGACTTCCTCAGCAGACACGATCTACACCCGGGAGAGTGGGGACTTCATCCAGAAGTCTTCCAACTGATGGTAAACCGTTGGGAAAGGCCACAGGTGGACATGATGGCGTCCCGCTTAAACAAAAAACTAGATAAATATTGCGCCAGGTCAAGAGACCCTCAGGCAATAGCTGTGGATGCTCTAGTGACACCGTGGGTGTACCAGTCGGTTTATGTGTTCCCCCCTCTGCCTCTCATACCAAAGGTACTGAGAATAATAAGAAGGCGAGGAGTAAGAACTCGTGGTTCCGGATTGGCCAAGAAGAGCTTGGTACCCAGAACTTCAAGAAATGATATCAGAGGATCCATGGCCTCTACCGCTCAGACAGGATCTGCTACAGCAGGGGCCCTGTCTGTTCCAAGACTTACTGCGACTGCGTTTGACGGCATGGCGGTTGAACACCGGATCCTAAAGGAAAAGGGCATTCCGGAGGAAGTCATTCCTACGCTGATTAAAGCTAGGAAAGTAGTAACCGCAAACCATTATCACCGTATTTGGCGAAAATATGTTGCGTGGTGTGAGGCCAGGAAGGCCCCAACGGAGGAATTTCAGCTGGGTCGATTTCTGCACTTCTTACAGTCAGGAGTGACTATGGGCCTAAAATTGGGTTCCATTAAGGGCCAGATTTCGGCTCTGTCGATTTTCTTTCAGAAAGAACTGGCTTCACTGCCTGAAGTTCAGACTTTTGTAAAGGGAGTGCTGCATATTCAGCCCCCTTTTGTGCCTCCAGTGGCACCTTGGGATCTCAACGTGGTGTTGAGTTTCTTCAAATCACATTGGTTTGAACCACTTAAAACCGTGGATCTAAAATATCACACGTGGAAAGTGGTCATGTTATTGGCCTTGGCTTCGGCCAGGCGTGTGTCAGAAATGGCGGTTTTGTCATGTAAAAGCCCTTATCTGATTTTCCATATGGATAGGGCGGAATTGAGGACTCGTCCCCAGTTTCTCCCTAAGGTGGTATCCGCTTTTCACTTGAACCAACCTATTGTGGTGCCTGCGGCTACTAGGGACTTGGAGGATTCCAAGTTACTGGACGTAGTCAGGGCCTTGAAAATTTATGTTTCCAGGATGGCTAGAGTCAGGAAAACTGGCTCGCTATTTATCCTGTATGCACCCAACAAACTGGGTGCTCCTGCTTCTAAGCAGACTATTGATCGCTGGATTTGTAGCACAATTCAGCTGGCGCATTCTGCGGCTGGACTGCCGCATCCTAAATCTGTAAAAGCCCATTCCACAAGGAAGGTGGGCTCATCTTGGGCGGCTGCCCGAGGGGTCTCGGCTTTACAACTTTGCCGAGCTGCTACTTGGTCAGGGGCAAACACGTTTGCAAAATTCTACAAATTTGATACCCTGGCTGAGGAGGACCTTGAGTTCTCTCATTCGGTGCTGCAGAGTCATCCGCACTCTCCCGCCCATTTGGGAGCTTTGGTATAATCCCCATGGTCCTTTCGGAGTTCCCAGCATCCACTAGGACGTTAGAGAAAATAAGATTTTACTCACCGGTAAATCTATTTCTCGTAGTCCGTAGTGGATGCTGGGCGCCCATCCCAAGTGCGGATTGTCTGCAATACTTGTACATAGTTATTGTTAACAAAAGGGTTATTGTTGAGCCATCTGTTGAGAGGCTCAGTGTTTTCATACTGTTAACTGGGTATAGTATCACGAGTTATACGGTGTGATTGGTGTGGCTGGTATGAGTCTTACCCGGGATTCAAAATCCTTCCTTATTGTGTCAGCTCTTCCGGGCACAGTATCCTAACTGAGGCTTGGAGGAGGGTCATAGTGGGAGGAGCCAGTGCACACCAGGTGACCTAAAGCTTTCTTTAGTTGTGCCCAGTCTCCTGCGGAGCCGCTATTCCCCATGGTCCTTTCGGAGTTCCCAGCATCCACTACGGACTACGAGAAATAGATTTACCGGTGAGTAAAATCTTATTATTACACTGGCCTTGTATGCTGTAAAAATCCAGGGGTGCTGTTAAAATTAAAGTACACTGTGCTATATACTGTAAGAATACATGGGTGCTGCAAAAATAAAGGAGCACTGTTCTGTGTGCTGTATTAATAGATGGGTGCTGTCCTGTGAAATGGAGAACAACAATTTGGAGAAAAAAGTGGAAGATCAGGAACCACTTCCAGTTCCTAGTACTAGTGCTGAAGCTGGTGCTGCCACCAGTCATGACATTGACGATGCAATTCCATCAACGTCGTCTGCTAAGGCTGATTCCTAATGTCACAGAGGGCATGTAAAATCCAAAAAGCCAATAATAATCAGGGGGAAAAAAATTATCTGATGAGAAATGTACAATTGGCAATATGCCATTCACGACACGAAGTGGCAAGGAAAGGCTGAAGCCTTAGCCTATGTTCATGAGTGGTGGCTCAGCTTCTAATAAGGATGGATGCTCGAAAAAAAAAAAAAATTTAAATTGTTAAAGCACAGGAAAAAAATAAGATTTTACTCACCGGTAAATCTATTTCTCGTAGTCCGTAGTGGATGCTGGGAACTCCGTAAGGACCATGGGGAATAGCAGCTCCGCAGGAGACTGGGCACAACTAAAGAAAGCTTTAGGACTACCTGGTGTGCACTGGCTCCTCCCCCCATGACCCTCCTCCAGACCTCAGTTAGGATACTGTGCCCGGAAGAGCAGACACAATAAGGAAGGATTTTGAATCCCGGGTAAGACTCATACCAGCCACACCAATCACACCGTATAACTCATGATATTATACCCAGTTAACAGTATGAAATATATCTGAGCCTCACTAACAGATGGCTCATAACAATAACCCTTTAGTTAGGCAATAACTATTTACAAGTATTGCAGACAATCCGCACTTGGGACGGGCGCCCAGCATCCACTACGGACTACGAGAAATAGATTTACCGGTGAGTAAAATCTTATTTTCTCTGACGTCCTAGTGGATGCTGGGAACTTCGTAAGGACCATGGGGATTATACCAAAGCTCCCAAATGGGCGGGAGAGTGCGGATGACTCTGCAGCACCGAATGAGCAAACTCAAGGTCCTCCTCAGCCAGGGTATCAAGCTTGTAGACTTTTGCAAAAATGTTTGAACCCGACCAAGTAACAGCTCGGCAAAGTTGTAAAGCCGAGACCCCTCGGGCAGCCGCCCAAGAAGAGCCCACTTTCCTTGTGGAATGGGCTTTTACAGATTTAGGGTGCGGCAGTCCAGCCGCAGAATGTGCAAGTTGAATCGTGCTACAGATCCAGCGAGCAATAGTCTGCTTAGAAGCAGGAGCACCCAGCTTGTTGGGTGCATACAGGATAAATAGCGAGTCAGTTTTCCTGACTCCAGCCGTCCTGGAAACATATATTTTCAGGGCCCTGACTACGTCCAGCAACTTGGAGTCCTCCAAGTCCCACGTAGCCGCAGGCACCACAATAGGTTGGTTCACATGAAAAGCTGATACCACCTTAGGAAGGAATTGGGAACGAGTCCTCAATTTCGCCCTATCCATATGAAAATCAGATAAGGGCTTTTGCATGACAAAACCGCCAATTCTGATACACGCCTGGCCGACGCCAAGGCCAACCGCATGACCACTTTCCACGTGAGGTATTTTAGCTCTACGGATTTAAGTGGCTCAACCCAATGCGACTTCAGGAACTCTAACATCACGTTGAGATCCCACGGTGCCACTAGAGGCACACACGGGGGCTGAATATGCAGCACTCCCTTAACGAAAGTCTGAACTTCAGGCAGTGAAGTCAGTTCTTTTTGGAAGAAAATGTACAGAGCCGAAATCTGGACCTTAACGTAACCCAATTTTAGGCCCGTAGTCACTCCTGACTGTAGGAAGTGCAGAAATCGACCCAGTTGAAATTCCTCCATTGGGGCCTTCTTGGCCTCACACCAAGCAACATAGGCCCTCATTCCGAGTTGATCGGTCGCAAGGCGAATTTAGCAGAGTTACACACGCTAAGCCGCCGCCTACTGGGAGTGAATCTTAGCTTCTTAAAATTGCGACCGATGTTTTCGCAATATTGCGATTACTAACTACTTAGCAGTTTCTGAGTAGCTCCAGACTTACTCTGCCTGTGCGATCATTTCAGTGCTTGTCGTTCCTGGTTGACGTCACAAACACACCCAGCGTTCGCCCAGGCACTCCCACCGTTTCCCCGGCCACTCCTGCGTTTTTTCCGGAAACGGTAGCGTTTTCAGCCACACGCCCCTGAAACGCCGTGTTTCCGCCCAGTAACACCCATTTCCTGTCAATCACATTACGATCGCCGGAGCGAAGAAAAAGCCGTGAGTAAAAATACTTTCTTCATAGTAAAGTTACTTGGCGCAGTCGCAGTGCGAACTTTGCGCATGCGTACTAAGCGGATTTTCACTGCGATGCGATGAAAAAGAACGAGCGAACAACTCGGAATGAGGGCCCTAGTTTTGCCATATGCGGTGATAATATTTGCGATCACATCTTTCCTAGCCTTATTCAGCGTAGGAATGACTTCCTCCGGAATGCCTTTTTCCTTTAGGATCCGGTGTTCAACCGCCATGCCGTCAAACACAGCCGTGGTAAGTCTTGGAACAGGCAGGGCCCCTGCTGCAGCAGGTCCTGTCTGAGCGACAGAGGCCATGGGTCCTCTGAGATCATTTCTTGAAGTTCTGGGTACCAAGCTCTTCTTGGCGAATCCGGAACCACGAGTATAGTTCGTACTCCTCTCCTTCTTAGTATTCTCAATACCTTGGGTATGAGAGGAAAAGGAAGGAACCCATACACCGACTGGTACACCCACGGTGTTACCAGAGCGTCCACAGCTATCGCCTGAGGGTCCCTTGACCTGGCGCAATATCTTTTTAGCTTTTTTTTGAGGCGGGACGCCATCATGTCCACCTGTGGCCTTTCCCCATGGTGTACAATCATTTTGAAGACTTCTGGATGAAGTCCCCACTCTCCCGGGTGGAGGTCGTGCCTGCTGAGAAAGTCTGCTTCCCAGTTGTCCACTCCGGGAAAGAACACTGCTGACAGTGCTAACACATGATTTTCCGCCCATCGGAAAATCCTTGTGGCTTCTGCCATCACCATCCTGCTTCTTGTGCCGCCCTGCTGGTTTACATGGGCGACCGCCGTGATGTTGTCTGACTGGATCAGCACCGGCTGGTGTTGAAGCAGGGGTCAAGCCTGACTTAGGGCATTGTGCATGGCCCTTAGTCCCAGAATATTTATGTGTAGGGAAGTCTGGAATTGGTAATGACAGTCCTGTACCACAATTTTGAGGTACTCCTGGTGAGGAAGGTAAATGTGGACATGCAGGTAAGCATCCTTGATGTCCAGTGATACCATGTAATCCCCTTCGTCCAGGCTTACAATAATCGCCCTGAGCGATTCCATTTTGAACTTGAACCTTCATATATAAGTGTTCAAGGATTTCAATTTTAGAATGGGTCTCACCGAACCGTTTGATTTCGGTACCACAAACATTGTGGAATAGTAACCCCGTCCTTGTTGAAGGAGGGGTACCTTGATTATCACCTGCTGGAAGTACAGCTTGTGAATTGCCGCCAGTACTACCTCTTCTCGAGGGCAGCATGCAAGGCTGATTTGAGGTAATGGCGAGGGGGAGTCGCCTCGAACTCCAGCTTGTACCCCTGTGATAGTATTTGCAGAACCCAGGGATCCACCTGTGAGCGAGGCCACTGGTCGCTGAAGTTCCTGAGACGCGCCCCCACCGCACCTGGCTCCACCTGTGGAGCCCCAGCGTCATGCAGCGGACTCAGAGGAAGCGGGGGAAGATTTTTGATCCTGGGAACTGGCTGTCTGGTGCAGCTTTTTCCCTCTTCCCTTGTCTCTGTGCAGAAAGGAAGCGCCTTTGACCCGCTTGCTTTTCTGAAGCCGAAAGGACTGTACCTTATAATACGGTGCTTTCTTAGGCTGTGAGGAAACTTGGGGTAAATATTTTCCTTCCCAGCTGTTGCTGTGGATACGAGGTCCCAGAGACCATTCCCAACCAATTCCTCACCCTTATAAGGCAGAATCTTCATGTGCCTTCTAAAGTCAGCATCGCCTGTCCACTGCCGGGTCCCTAATACCCTCCTGGCAGAATGGACATTGCATTAATTCTGGATGCCAGCCGGCAATATCCCTCTGTGCATCCCTCATATATAAGACGACGTCTTTAATATGCTCTATGGTTAGCAAATAGTATCCCTGTCCTGACAGGGTAAAAGACCACGCTGCAGCAGCACTAGCCATGCTGAAGGCAATTGCAGGTCTCAGTATAGTACCTGAGTGTGTACATACAGACTTCAGGCTAGCCTCCTGCTTTTTAACAGCAGGCTCCTTTAAAGTGGCCGTATCCTAAGACGGCAGTGACACCTTTTTGACAAACGTGTGAGCGCCTTATCCACCCTAGGGGATATCTCCCAACGTGACCTATCCTCTGGCGGGAAAGGGTACGCCATCAGTAACTTTTTAGAAATTACCAGTTTCTTATCGGGGGAACCCACGCTTCTTCACACACTTCATTCACTCATCTGATGGGGGAACAAAACACTGTCTGCTTTTTCTCCCCAAACATAAAACCCCTTTTTTGTGGTACCTGGGTTAATGTCAGAAATGTATAACACATTTTTCATTGCCGAGATCATGCAACGGATGTTCCTAGTGGATTGTGTATATGACTCAACCTTGTCGACACTGGAGTCAGACTCCGTGTCGACATCTGTGTCTGCCATCTGAGGTAGCAGGCGTTTTTGAGCCCCTGATGGCCTTTGAGACGCCTGGGCAGGCGCGAGCTGAGAAGCCGGCTGTCCCACAGCCAGGGGCGGATTTAGCGGGGGGCGATCAGGGCGAACGCCCCCCCTAGATTTACCGGCAGCGGGATGGAGGCCGGGTCCCGCCGCGGTATTGGGAAGGGGTTGAAGAGCGATGCAGCGCGGCGGCGGAGGAGGAGAGAGAGGAGCGTCCTGACGCGCGTACAGTGGCCTCTGTTGTGAGCACGCCCCCTCCTCCCTGTACGCACGTCAGGACGCTCTCTCTGTCTCCGTTCCTTGGCGCGCTGCACAGCTCTCCAACCGTTCCGAATACCGCGGCGGGACCCGGCCAGGTCTGTACGGAGGAGGTGTGTGCTATGCTAAAAGGTGGATTTAGGATCATTTACTGTGCTGCACTGTTTTTTTTTTTGCCTTATTCAGTGTGTGCTACAATCTGAGTTTTGGATCATTCCGTGTGCTATCATGTTAATTTAGGATCATTCCGTGTGCTATCATGTTAATTTAGGATCATTCTGTGTGCTATCATGTTAATTTAGGATCATTCTGTGTGCTATCATGTTAATTTAGGATCATTCTGTGTGCTATCATGTTAATTTAGGATCATTCTGTGTGCTATCATGTTAATTTAGGATCATTCTGTGTGCTATCATGTTAATTTAGGATCATTCTGTGTGCTATCATGTTAATTTCGGCTCATTCGGTGTGCTACAATGTGAATTTCGCCTCATTCTGTGTGCTATAATGGGAATTTCGGCTCATACAGCGTGCTATAATGGGAATGTCGGCTCATTCGGTGTGCTATAATGTGATTTTCAGCTCATTCTGTGTGCTATAATGTGATTTTCAGCTCATTCGGTGTGCTATAATGTGATTTTCAGCTCATTCAGTGTGCTATAATGTGATTTTCAGCTCATTCGGTCTGCATTATTTTGTCTCATACAGCGTGCTATAATGTGCATTTTGCAGCATTCACTGTGCTAAAAGGTGAATTTCGGATCATTTAGTGTGCTACAATTTTATTTTGGCCTTATTCAGTGTGTGCTACAATGTGAGTTTTGGATCATTCCGTGTGCTATCATGTTAATTTCGGATCATTCAGTGTGCTACAATGTGAATTTCGCCTCATTCAGTGTGCTATAATGGGAATTTCGGCTCTTACAGCGTGCTATAATGGGAATTTCGGCTCATTCTGTGTGCTGTAGAAACAGAATTTGTCGGCAGATAAGAACCACTTGGCCCAGCTAGTCTGCTCCTTTTTTTTCTTTCTTTTTTTTTACATTATTTTTTATCTCTAACCTTATCTGATCCTTATTTCTTTGTAAGAATATCCTTATGTCTATCCCATGCATGTTTAAAATGCCCTACTGTCTTAGCCTCTACCACCCCTGATGGAAGGAATGGCGATTCGCCAGTCTGTATCACCAGTGCGCAGGGTTCTCTCCACTAACTGGCAACATTTTATTAGTAATGGCAACAATAGGAAATTTTAGAAGCGAACGGGAAGGGCATTACTAAGTGGGAGGGGCTATGATTAGGGGGAGGAGTCATAATTCTTAAACCGCCCCCCCCCTAAAAGTTAAGTCTAGATCCGCCACTGCCCACAGCTGTTACGTCATTCAGCCTTTTATGTAAGGAGTTGACACTGTCGGTTAATACCTTCCACCTATCCATCCACTCTGGTGTCGGCCCCACAGGGGGCGACATCACATTTATCGGCATCTGCTCTGCCTCCACATAAGCCTCCTCATCAACCATGTCGACACAGCCGTACCGACACACCGCACACACACAGGGAATGCTCTGACTGAGGACAGGACCCCACAAAGTCCTTTGGGGAGACAGAGAGAGAGTATGCCAGCACACACCAGAGCGCTATATAATGCAGGGATTCACACTACCCACAGTGATTTTTCCCTTATAGCTGCTATAATACACATATTTGCGCCTAAATTTTGTGCCCCCCCTCTCTTTTTAACCCTTTGAGCCTGAAAACTACAGGGGAGAGCCTGGGGAGCTGTCTTCCAGCTGCACTGTGAAGAGAAAATGGCGCCAGTGTGCTGAGGGAGATAGCCCCGCCCCTTTTTCGGCAGACTTTCTCCCGCTTTTTTATGGATCCTGGCAGGGGTATTTTACACATATATAGCCTCTAGGACTATATATTGTGTTATTTTGCCAGACAAGGTGTTAATATTGCTGCTCAGGGCGCCCCCCCCCCAGCGCCCTGCACCCATCAGTGACCGGAGTGTGAGGTGTGCATGAGGAGCAATGGCGCACAGCTGCAGTGCTGTGCGCTACCTTGTTGAAGACCGAAGTCTTCTGCCGACGATTTTCAGGACCATCTTCATGCTTCTGGCTCTGTAAGGGGGACGGAGGCGCGGCTCCGGGACCGAATGATCGAGGTCGGGTCCTGTGTTCGATCCCTCTGGAGCTAATGGTGTCCAGTAGCCTAAGAAGCCCAAACTAGCTCCAATCAGGTAGGTTCGCTTCTTCTCCCCTTAGTCCCTCGTAGCAGTGAGTCTGTTGCCAGCAGATCTCACTGAAAATAAAAAACCTAAAATATACTTTCTTTTTCTAGGAGCTCAGGAGAGCCCCTAGTGTGCATCCAGCTCAGCCGGGCACAAGATTCTAACTGAGGTCTGGAGGAGGGTCATGGGGGGAGGAGCCAGTGCACACCAGGTAGTCCTAAAGCTTTCTTTAGTTGTGCCCAGTCTCCTGCGGAGCCGCTATTCCCCATGGTCCTTACGGAGTTCCCAGCATCCACTAGGACGTCAGAGAAACAACTGTGCATTCAGAGATATCACAAATCCCCAAGGAGAGTCCATGGGGTAAATTTACTAAGATTCGTGTTTTCCCGTTTCAGGTCAAAGTTCAATCACGAATGACATCGAAAGTGTAAAACTGCAACTTTTTGAATTTGTTACGATGGATTTACTAAGCTGTCGTATTCGGGTTTTTCTTTTGTTCCAATGTCGATGTCATTCGTTTTTTTATTTTTATTTTTACGGCAGTGATTAGCAAAACACTGCCGACTTTTTTACAATGAATCTCGGCCGGATCTGTGTGATCCGTGCTGGGGTTCATTTTTTTTTTTTTTTTAAATTAAACACTGTAAAATCCAAAAAAAAAATTGCGTGGGGTCCCCCCTCCTAAGCATAACCAGCCTCGGGCTCTTTGAGCCGATCCTGGTTGCAGAAATATGGGGGAAAAAATGACAGGGGTTCCCCCATATTTAAGCAACCAGCATCGGGCTCTGCGCCTGGTCCTGGTTCCAAAAATACGGGGGACAAAAAGAGTAGGGGTCCCCCGTATTTTTAAAACCAGCACCGGGCTCCACTAGCTGGACAGATAATGCCACAGCCGGGGGTCACTTTGATATAGTGCCCTGCGGCCGTGGCATCAAATATCCAACTAGTCACCCCTGGCCGGGGTACCCTGGGGGAGTGGGGACCCCTTCAATCAAGGGGTCCCCCCCCCAGCCACCCGAGGGCCAGGGGTGAAGCCCGAGGCTGTCCCCCCCCATCCAATGGGCTGCGGATGGGGAGGCTGATAGCCTTTTGTGATAATGAAAAGATATTGTTTTTAGTAGCAGTACTACAAGGCCCAGCAAGCCTCCCCCGCATGCTGGTACTTGGAGAACCACAAGTACCAGCATGCGACGGAAAAACGGGCCCGCTGGTACCTGTAGTACTACTACTAAAAAAATACCCAAAAAAAGACAAGACACACACACCGTGAAAGTAAAGATTTATTACATACATGCACACAAACATACATACATACTTACCTTATGTTCACACGCAGGTCGGTCCTCTTCTCCAGTAGAATCCAAGGGGTACCTGTTGAATAAATTCTACTCACCAGATCCCGGGTCCCAGGGTCCTCGGGGCATCCATTTGTAATCCACGTACTTGCATAAAATAAGAAAACGGAAAGCCGAGCCACGAACTGAAAGGGGCCCCATGTTTTCACATGGGACTCCTTACCCCGAATGCCAGAAACCCACTCTGACTTCTGTCTAAGTGGGTTTCTTCAGCCAATCAGGGAGTGCCACGTTGTAGCACTCTCCTGATCGGCTGTGTGCTCCTGTACTGAGTGACAGGCGGCACACGGCAGTGTTACAATGTAGCGCCTATGCGCTCCATTGTAACCAATGCTGGGAACTTTCTGCCCTGCGGTTGACCTAAAGTGACGTCACCGCTGAGCAGAAAGTTCCCAGCATTGGTTACAATGGAGCGCATAGGCGCAACATTGTAACACTGCCGTGTGCCGCCTGTCACTCAGTACAGGAGCACACAGCCGATCAGGAGAGTGCTACAACGTGGCACTCCCTGATTGGCTGAAGAAACCCACTTAGACATCAGTCAGAGTGGGTTTCTGGCAGTCGGGAAAAGGGGATCCATGTGCAAACATGGGTCCCCTTTTAGTGCGTGGCTCGGGTGTCCGTTTTGTTATTTTTTTCAAGTACGTGGATTACACCTGGATTCCCCGAGGACCCTGGACCCCTGGATCTCGTGAGTATAATTTCTTCAACAGGTACCCCTTGGATTCTACTGGAGAAGAGGACCGACCTGCGTGGGAACATAAGGTAAGTATGTATGTATGTGTGTATGTATGTAATAAAATTATACTTTCACGGTGTGTGTGTCTTGTGTTTTTTTGGGTATTTTTTTAGTAGTAGTACTACAGGTACCAGCGGGCCCGTTTTTCCGCCGCATGCTGGTACTTGTGGTTCTCCAAGTACCAGCATGCGGGGGAGGCTTGCTGGGACTTGTAGTACTGCTACTAAAAACAATATCTTTTCTTTTACAACAAAGGCTATCAGCCCCCCCATCCGCAGCCCATTGGATGGGGGGGGGACAGCCTCGGGCTTCACCCCTGGCCCTTGGGTGGCTGGGGGGGGGGGGGGCCCCTTGATTGAAGGGGTCCCCACTCCCCCAGGGTACCCCGGCCAGGGGTGACTAGTTGGATTTTTGATGCCACGGCCGCAGGGCACTATATAAAAGTGACCCCCGGCTGTGGCATTATCTGTCCAGCTAGTGGAGCCCGGTGCTGGTTTTAAAAATACGGGGGACCCCTACTCTTTTTGTCCCCCGTATTTTTGGAACCAGGACCAGGCGCAGAGCCCGATGCTGGTTGCTTAAATATGGGGGAACCCCTGTCAATTTTTTCACCATATTTCTGCAACCAGGATCGGCTCAAAGAGCCCGAGGCTGGTTATGCTTAGGAGGGGGGACCCCACGCAATTTTTTTTGAAAAAATAAGCACTTTCCCACCCCTTCCCACTGATATACATGCACGGATCTCATGGATCCGTGCATGCCTATCCAATCACGAATAAAAAAAAAAAGGTCTGTTTTTTTTTAGCACTTTTTTACGAGTTGTAATTTTTCACGGCAGTGTTTTTTTTTTTTTTGCTTTGCACTTCTTAGTAAATGACCGAGATTCATACTTAAACAGCCGCGTTTTGACCGATGGTGTATTCATTCGTGATTTTTTTCCTAGGACTTCAAAATATTACGAATGCCCTCATCACTGCCGTGATTATTGCTTAGTAAATTGCCGAGATGACACTTTGATGAAAAAACGGCATCTCGGTCAAAATCGGGAGCTTAGTAAATTTACCCCCAAGTGTGTCTGCGGTTGCGATGTCTAGGCCTGATCTTCCCAAAACTGTATGGAAAGAGGATGCTCCTACCACCATTTGCACGCCCCATGCACGTGCTCAGAGGAGCACCGCCAGTCCAGTTGCTGATATTGAGATTGAGAATGTCACTGTAGACCAGTGGCGTGCAGTGAGGTCAGTTGCTGGTGAGGCATGCCCACTAAATACGCCGCTATGACCGCTGCCAGAGGCGAGTTTAGACCTCATGGGGCCCTAAGCAACACACGGATTTGGGCCCCCCTTCCTCATACAATCCATAGCACTATATCATGTTATCACCACCCCTGGCTGTGCCTGCTGTGCTTGTGTCTCCTTCTACCTGCACTAAAGCAGTAGGGGGCAGATTCCATAGCCTCCTCTCGGACAGCATGGGGACAGACTCTGCTCACCTCCATTCTCCGCCAGCAGCAGCAGGTCTCCCAACAGCTGCGCTGCTGCTTGCGGTGGAGGCTGGAGACAAGCAGAGTCATCCCTGGCCAGCAGTACTAGTTTAGGTATGGGCTCTGCCTGGCGCAGTTTAGGAACAGGCTGCAGGCAGGGAGGGTTAGGGGGTGTTGTCGGGATCCTGCACATCGGGATGACGCTGTCGGTATTCTGACCGTCGTCATCTCAAGCGCCAGGATTCTGATACCATCCCTCACAGCGGTCGAAGTGGAATTTTGAAGTGGGGATATGGAAAAGTGAAGGTTGCAATTATGTGCGCACCGAAGGCGCGTGCGCTCTGGATAAGAGGGCGTGGCCACTCACAAAGGGCGCGTGTCCTTCCATGTAGTTTACCACACCGTATATGCTGTCTAGTACTGGTGCCCATTTCACATTATACCACACAGTATATGCGGAAATTCACATTATAGCACACAGAATGAGCCGAAATTCACATTACAGCACACAGAATGAGCCAAAATTCACATTATAGCACACAGTATGAGCTGAAATTCACATTGTAGCACACTGAATGAGCCGAAATTCACATTATAGCACACTGAATGAGCTGAAATTCACATTATTTCACACTGAATGATCAGAAATTCACATTGTAGCACACAGAATGAGCCGAAATTCACATTATAGCACACTGAATGAGCCGAAATTCACATTAAAGCACACTGAATGAGCAGAAATTCACATTGTAGCACACTGAATGAGCCGAAATTCACATTATAGCACACTGAATGAGCCGAAATTCACATTATAGCACACTGAATGAGCCGAAATTCACATTATAGCACACGGAATGAGCCGAAATTCACATTATAGCACACAGAATGAGCCACAATTCTAGTGTATGACTATGCTGCACTCACCCCCGCTGGCGGCTCATGTGGTGTATACATACATCACATGAGTCGCCAGCGGGGGTGAGCGCAGCAGTCTCAGCGGAGCCCCAGGCACAGCACTGCAGCTTCCCCCGGCCGACACTCAATGAGCCGCCAGCGGGGGGTGAGTGCAGTATAGTGTCAGTGAAGCCCTGGGCACGACCTGGCACTACAGCTTCCCCCAGCCGCCCAATACCCCAGAGACCAGGAGGCTGACTGTGAGCTGGGGGTGGAGCCATGGGCCGTAAATTCCTCAGCCTGCGGCTCCACCCCCAGCTCACAGTCATCCTCCTGGTCTGTTGCGTGTGCAGCCACGGCGACGTAATTACGTCACGGCACCCACCAGCAAAAAGATAGATTGGTGCCACTGGGTGGGGGGAGTTTGGGAGTTTACAAGCTATTCACCAGTCACCAGTGTCTGTCAATAGCGGCTGTGGTCTCTCACATATTCCCAGATGCTGCAGCCAAGCCTCTGCAACTTCTCCTGCGCTCCCTCCAGCTGACAGCCCTGCTCAGCTCAGCTGGCAAGCGAACGGCGGGCGGTAGTGAGGTGGAGGGGGGTGATGAGCAGCACTGGCAGGGAGCAGGGGGGGGTGGGAGTCTGTGGGGAAGATGAGCAGCACTGGCAGTGGGCAGTGGGGGATGAGCAGCACTGGCGGTGAGCGGGGGGGAGATGAGCAGCACTGGCGGTGAGCGGGGGGGAGATGAGCAGCACTGGCGGTGAGCGGGGGGGCTGTGGGGAAGATGAGCAGCACTGGCAGTGAGCGGGGGGAGATGAGAAGCACTGATAGTGAGCGGAAGGAGGGGTGGGGGCTGTGGGGAAGATGAGCAGCACTGGCAGTGAGCGGGGGGGGGGGAGATGGGGAGATGACCAGCACTGGCGATGAGCAGGGGGGGGGGGGGGTGATGAGCAGCACTGGCGGTGAGCGGGGAGGGGGGGGGGAAGAGGTGAGCAGCATTGGTGCTGAGCAGGGGGGAGATGAGAAGCACCAGCGGTGGTTGTGGGGGTGGGGGGGATGAGCTGCACTGATGGTGAGCGGGGGGTGGGGAGATGAGCAGCACCAGGTGAGCGGGGGGGGGGGGAGAGATGAGCAGCACTAGCACTGAGCGGGGGGGAAGGGGCTGCGGTGTGCGGGTGATTAGCGGCGCAGAGTTCTACGCAGCTGCCTAATCAGGAGGAGAGGTCAGCACCAGGTGAGCGGGGGGGAGTGGGGGTGATTAGCGGCGCTGGCGGTGTGCGGGTGATTAGCGGCGCAGAGCTCTGTGCGGCCGCCCAGTCAGGAGGAGAGGTCAGGGGATCAGAAGCCACCAGGGTCTCTTTGGCAGAACTGCAGAGGGTCTGGCCGGAGGAACGGAAGCGGCCAGCGGGACTCGGGTCAGGAGTGGCCCATGATCGGACAGTGCCCAATCATATTTGCATCAGTGACAGGGGCGTGCTTTCATATGGGCAGAAAGCACGCCCTTGTCACTGAGGCACTTATACTAGTGCCGCTTTTCCTGTTTTTTTTAATGGGCTTTTACAGCCCTCTCCTTGGCCCCGCCCCCTGCCCGTTCCCCCGCTTCCGGACCTTTATCATTATCCACAGGAGGCACCGCTCTCGATGCCTCTAAAAAAAAATGTAACCTGTTTTAAAATGTAGAAATGATTAAAATAATATAATGCATATACTTAGGACACAGAATATGTGTCAGAAGTATCTTATATTATTGTAATCATTAATGACAGGGGAGAATGACAGGGGAGGCACTGCCTCCCCTGACTGCACGTCCCTTCTGTAGATGTACACCAGGATGAGGAGGATATTGGTGTAGCCGGCGCTGAGGAGGAAGTTGACGATGAGGATTCTGATGGTGATGTGGTTTGTTTGAATAAGGCACCAGTGGAGACAGATGTTGTCCATGGGAGGAGAGAGCCCATTGTCATGCCTGGGCAAAATACAAAAAAAACCACCTCTTCGGTGCGGAATTATTTCTTCACAAATCCGGACAACAGGTGTCAAGCCGTGTGTTGCCTTTGTCAATCCATAATAAGTAGGGGTAAGGTTGTTAGCCACCTAGGAACATCCTCCCTTATACGTCACCTGCAGCGCATTCATCAGAAATCATTCTCATGTTCAGAAACTTTGGGTAAGAGGGTAAGCAGTCCACTGACACCTAAATCCCTTCTTCCTGTAGTACCAAAGCTCCTGCAAGCCACACCAACAACTCACTCAATGTCAATTTCCTCCTCAGTCAGGAACGTAAGTAGTCCTGCTGGTCATTTCACTGGCATGACTGACGAGTCCTCTCCTAACCGGGATTCCTCCGGAGGATCCTTGAGTGGTACCCCTACTGCTGCCGCTGCTGTTGTTGCTGCTGGGAGTCGATCGTCATCTCAGAGGGGAAGTCGGAAGACCACTTGTACTACTTCAACTAAGCAATTGATTGTCCACCAGTCCTTTGCGAGGAATATGAAATATGACAGCAGTCACCCTGTTGCAAAGCGGATTACTGATAGAGATGAGCGGGTTCGGTTTCTCTGAATCCGAACCCGCCAGAACTTCATGGTTTTTTTCACGGGTCCGAGCGACTCGGATCTTCCCGCCTTGCTCGGTTAACCCGAGCGCGCCCGAACGTCATCATGACGCTGTCGGATTCTCGCGAGGCTCGGATTCTATCGCGAGACTCGGATTCTATATAAGGAGCCGCGCGTCGCCGCCATTTTCTCACACGTGCATTGAGATTGATAGGGAGAGGACGTGGCTGGCGTCCTCTCCGTTTAGACACTTGATTTACTAATTTTGGGGAGCATTAGGAGTACTCAGTAGTGTACAGTGCAGAGTTTTGCTGATAGTGACCAGTGACCACCACTTTTATTTATAATCCGTTCTCTGCCTGAAAAAAGCGATACACAGCACACAGTGACTCAGTCACATACCATATCTGTGTGCACTGCTCAGGCTCAGGCCAGTGTGCTGCATCATCTATTATCTATATATAATATTATATATCTGTCTGACTGCTCAGCTCACACAGCTTATAATTGTGGGGGAGACTGGGGAGCACTACTGCAGTGCCAGTTATAGGTTATAGCAGGAGCCAGGAGTACATAATATATTATATAGTGAGTGACCACCAGACACACAGTGCAGTTTATTTAATATATCCGTTCTCTGCCTGAAAAAAGCGATACACACAGTGACTCAGTCAGTCACATACCATATCTGTGTGCACTGCTCAGGCTCAGGCCAGTGTGCTGCATCATCTATATATATTATATATCTGTCTGACTGCTCAGCTCACACAGCTTATAATTGTGGGGGAGACTGGGGAGCACTACTGCAGTGCCAGTTATAGGTTATAGCAGGAGCCAGGAGTACATAATATTATATTAAAATTAAACAGTGCACACTTTTGCTGCAGGAGTGCCACTGCCAGTGTGACTAGTGACCAGTGACCTGACCACCAGTATATAATATTAGTAGTATACTATCTCTTTATCAACCAGTCTATATTAGCAGCAGACACAGTACAGTGCGGTAGTTCACGGCTGTGGCTACCTCTGTGTCGGCACTCGGCAGCCCGTCCATAATTGTATATACCACCTAACCGTGGTTTTTTTTTCTTTCTTTATACATACATACTAGTTACGAGTATACTATCTCTTTATCAACCAGTCTATATATTAGCAGCAGACACAGTACAGTGCGGTAGTTCACGGCTGTGGCTACCTCTGTGTCGGCACTCGGCAGCCCGTCCATAATTGTATATACCACCTAACCGTGGTTTTTTTTTCTTTCTTTATACATACATACTAGTTACGAGTATACTATCTCTTTATCAACCAGTCTATATATTAGCAGCAGACACAGTACAGTGCGGTAGTTCACGGCTGTGGCTACCTCTGTGTCGGCACTCGGCAGCCCGTCCATAATTGTATATACCACCTAACCGTGGTTTTTTTTTCTTTCTTTATACATACATACTAGTTACGAGTATACTATCTCTTTATCAACCAGTCTATATATTAGCAGCAGACACAGTACAGTGCGGTAGTTCACGGCTGTGGCTACCTCTGTGTCGGCACTCGGCAGCCCGTCCATAATTGTATACTAGTATCCAATCCATCCATCTCCATTGTTTACCTGAGGTGCCTTTTAGTTGTGCCTATTAAAATATGGAGAACAAAAATGTTGAGGTTCCAAAATTAGGGAAAGATCAAGATCCACTTCCACCTCGTGCTGAAGCTGCTGCCACTAGTCATGGCCGAGACGATGAAATGCCAGCAACGTCGTCTGCCAAGGCCGATGCCCAATGGCATAGTACAGAGCATGTCAAAACCAAAACATCAAATATCAGTAAAAAAAGGACTCCAAAACCTAAAATAAAATTGTCGGAGGAGAAGCGTAAACTTGCCAATATGCCATTTACCACACGGAGTGGCAAGGAACGGCTGAGGCCCTGGCCTATGTTCATGGCTAGTGGTTCAGCTTCACATGAGGATGGAAGCACTCAGCCTCTCGCTAGAAAACTGAAAAGACTCAAGCTGGCAAAAGCACCGCAAAGAACTGTGCGTTCTTTGAAATCCCAAATCCACAAGGAGAGTCAAATTGTGTCGGTTGCGATGCCTGACCTTCCCAACACTGGACGTGAAGAGCATGCGCCTTCCACCATTTGCACGCCCCCTGCAAGTGCTGGAAGGAGCACCCGCAGTCCAGTTCCTGATAGTCAGATTGAAGATGTCAGTGTTGAAGTACACCAGGATGAGGAGGATATGGGTGTTGCTGGCGCTGGGGAGGAAATTGACCAGGAGGATTCTGATGGTGAGGTGGTTTGTTTAAGTCAGGCACCCGGGGAGACACCTGTTGTCCGTGGGAGGAATATGGCCGTTGACATGCCAGGTGAAAATACCAAAAAAATCAGCTCTTCGGTGTGGAGGTATTTCACCAGAAATGCGGACAACAGGTGTCAAGCCGTGTGTTCCCTTTGTCAAGCTGTAATAAGTAGGGGTAAGGACGTTAACCACCTCGGAACATCCTCCCTTATACGTCACCTGCAGCGCATTCATAATAAGTCAGTGACAAGTTCAAAAACTTTGGGTGACAGCGGAAGCAGTCCACTGACCAGTAAATCCCTTCCTCTTGTAACCAAGCTCACGCAAACCACCCCACCAACTCCCTCAGTGTCAATTTCCTCCTTCCCCATGGAATGCCAATAGTCCTGCAGGCCATGTCACTGGCAAGTCTGACGAGTCCTCTCCTGCCTGGGATTCCTCCGATGCATCCTTGCGTGTAACGCCTACTGCTGCTGGCGCTGCTGTTGTTGCCGCTGGGAGTCGATGGTCATCCCAGAGGGGAAGTCGTAAGCCCACTTGTACTACTTCCAGTAAGAAATTGACTGTTCAACAGTCCTTTGCGAGGAAGATGAAATATCACAGCAGTCATCCTACTGCAAAGCGGATAACTGAGTCCTTGACAACTATGTTGGTGTTAGACGTGCGTCCGGTATCCGCCGTTAGTTCACAGGGAACTAGACAATTTATTGAGGCAGTGTGCCCCCGTTACCAAATACCATCTAGGTTCCACTTCTCTAGGCAGGCGATACCGAGAATGTACACGGACGTCAGAAAAAGACTCACCAGTCTCCTAAAAAATGCAGTTGTACCCAATGTCCACTTAACCACGGACATGTGGACAAGTGGAGCAGGGCAGGGTCAGGACTATATGACTGTGACAGCCCACTGGGTAGATGTATGGACTCCCGCCGCAAGAACAGCAGCGGCGGCACCAGTAGCAGCATCTCGCAAACGCCAACTCTTTCCTAGGCAGGCTACGCTTTGTATCACCGCTTTCCAGAATACGCACACAGCTGAAAACCTCTTACGGCAACTGAGGAAGATCATCGCGGAATGGCTTACCCCAATTGGACTCTCCTGTGGATTTGTGGCATCGGACAACGCCAGCAATATTGTGTGTGCATTAAATATGGGCAAATTCCAGCACGTCCCATGTTTTGCACATACCTTGAATTTGGTGGTGCAGAATTTTTAAAAAAACGACAGGGGCGTGCAAGAGATGCTGTCGGTGGCCAGAAAAATTGCGGGACACTTTCGGCGTACAGGCACCACGTACAGAAGACTGGAGCACCACCAAAAACTACTGAACCTGCCCTGCCATCATCTGAAGCAAGAAGTGGTAACGAGGTGGAATTCAACCCTCTATATGCTTCAGAGGTTGGAGGAGCAGCAAAAGGCCATTCAAGCCTATACAATTGAGCACGATATAGGAGATGGAATGCACCTGTCTCAAGTGCAGTGGAGAATGATTTCAACGTTGTGCAAGGTTCTGATGCCCTTTGAACTTGCCACACGTGAAGTCAGTTCAGACACTGCCAGCCTGAGTCAGGTCATTCCCCTCATCAGGCTTTTGCAGAAGAAGCTGGAGGCATTGAAGAAGGAGCTAAAAGGGAGCGATTCCGCTAGGCATGTGGGACTTGTGGATGCAGCCCTTAATTCGCTTAACAAGGATTCACGGGTGGTCAATCTGTTGAAATCAGAGCACTACATTTTGGCCACCGTGCTCGATCCTAGATTTAAAGCCTACCTTGGATCTCTCTTTCCGGCAGACACAGGTCTGCTGGGGTTGAAAGACCTGCTGGTGACAAAATTGTCAAGTCAAGCGGAACGCGACCTGTCAACATCTCCTCCTTCACATTCTCCCGCAACTGGGGGTGCGAGGAAAAGGCTCAGAATTCCGAGCCCACCCGCTGGCGGTGATGCAGGGCAGTCTGGAGCGACTGCTGATGCTGACATCTGGTCCGGACTGAAGGACCTGACAACGATTACGGACATGTCGTCTACTGTCACTGCATATGATTCTCTCAACATTGATAGAATGGTGGAGGATTATATGAGTGACCGCATCCAAGTAGGCACGTCACACAGTCCGTACTTATACTGGCAGGAAAAAGAGGCAATTTGGAGGCCCTTGCACAAACTGGCTTTATTCTACCTAAGTTGCCCTCCCACAAGTGTGTACTCCGAAAGAGTGTTTAGTGCCGCCGCTCACCTTGTCAGCAATCGGCGTACGAGGTTACATCCAGAAAATGTGGAGAAGATGATGTTCATTAAAATGAATTATAATCAATTCCTCCGCGGAGACATTGACCAGCAGCAATTGCCTCCACAAAGTACACAGGGAGCTGAGATGGTGGATTCCAGTGGGGACGAATTGATAATCTGTGAGGAGGGGGATGTACACGGTGATATATCGGAGGGTGAAGATGAGGTGGACATCTTGCCTCTGTAGAGCCAGTTTGTGCAAGGAGAGATTAATTGCTTCTTTTTTGGGGGGGGGGTCCAAACCAACCCGTCATATCAGTCACAGTCGTGTGGCAGACCCTGTCACTGAAATGATGGGTTGGTTAAAGTGTGCATGTCCTGTTTTGTTTATACAACATAAGGGTGGGTGGGAGGGCCCAAGGACAATTCCATCTTGCACCTCTTTTTTCTTTTCTTTTTCTTTGCATCATGTGCTGATTGGGGAGGGTTTTTTTGGAAGGGACATCCTGCGTGACACTGCAGTGCCACTCCTAGATGGGCCCGGTGTTTGTGTCGGCCACTAGGGTCGCTAATCTTACTCACACAGTCAGCTACCTCATTGCGCCTCTTTTTTTCTTTGCGTCATGTGCTGTTTGGGGAGGGTTTTTTGGAAGGGACATCCTGCGTGACACTGCAGTGCCACTCCTAGATGGGCCCGGTGTTTGTGTCGGCCACTAGGGTCGCTAATCTTACTCACACAGCTACCTCATTGCGCCTCTTTTTTTCTTTGCGTCATGTGCTGTTTGGGGAGGGTTTTTTGGAAGGGACATCCTGCGTGACACTGCAGTGCCACTCCTAGATGGGCCCGGTGTTTGTGTCGGCCACTAGGGTCGCTAATCTTACTCACACAGCTACCTCATTGCGCCTCTTTTTTTCTTTGCGTCATGTGCTGTTTGGGGAGGTTTTTTTGGAAGGGCCATCCTGCGTGACCCTGCAGTGCCACTCCTAGATGGGCCCGGTGTTTGTGTCGGCCACTAGGGTCGCTAATCTTACTCACACAGCTACCTCATTGCGCCTCTTTTTTTCTTTGCGTCATGTGCTGTTTGGGGAGGGTTTTTTGGAAGGGCCATCCTGCGTGACACTGCAGTGCCACTCCTAGATGGGCCCGGTGTTTGTGTCGGCCACTAGGGTCGCTAATCTTACTCACACAGCTACCTCATTGCGCCTCTTTTTTTCTTTGCGTCATGTGCTGTTTGGGGAGGGTTTTTTGGAAGGGACATCCTGCGTGACACTGCAGTGCCACTCCTAGATGGGCCCGGTGTTTGTGTCGGCCACTAGGGTCGCTTATCTTACTCACACAGCGACCTCGGTGCAAATTTTAGGACTAAAAATAATATTGTGAGGTGTGAGGTATTCAGAATAGACTGAAAATGAGTGTAAATTATGGTTTTTGAGGTTAATAATACTTTGGGATCAAAATGACCCCCAAATTCTATGATTTAAGCTGTTTTTTAGTGTTTTTTGAAAAAAACACCCGAATCCAAAACACACCCGAATCCGACAAAAAAAATTCGGTGAGGTTTTGCCAAAACGCGTTCGAACCCAAAACACGGCCGCGGAACCGAACCCAAAACCAAAACACAAAACCCGAAAAATTTCAGGCGCTCATCTCTAATTACTGAGGCCATAACAACTATTCTGGTGTTAGACGTGCATACGATATCCACCATTAGTGCAGTGGGATTTAAACAGTTGATTGACGTACTGTGTCCCTGGTACCAAAGCACTAGGCAAGCGATTCCTGGACTGTACAGGGACTTTAAGGAAAGTGTCCTCAGTGTCCTGAAAAATGCGGTTGTACCCACTGTCCACTTAACCACGGACATGTGGACAAGTGGAGCAGGGCAAACTAAGGACTGCATAACTGTGATAGCCCACTGGATATATGTATTGCCTCCCACAGCAACAACAGCAGCGGCACCAGTATCAGCATCTCACAAATGCCAACTCATTCCTAGGTAGGCTACGCTGTGTATCACCAGTTTCCATAAGAGTCACACCGCTGACAACCTCTTATGGAAACTGAGGGACATCATTACACAATGACTTTCCCCACTTAGACTCTCCTGGGGATTTGTGATATCTGACAACGCCACCAATATTGTACGTGCATTACATCTGAGCAAATTTCAGCACGTCCCATGTTTTGCACATACAATTATTTTGGTGGTGCAGAATTTTTTTTAAAATGACAGGGGCGTGCAGGAGATGCTGTCGGTGGCCCCAAAAAATTGCGGGCCACTTTCGACATTCAGCATCTGCGTGCTGAAGACGAGTGCCAGCAAACACTCCTGAACCTGCCCTGCCATCACCTGAAGCAAGAGGTGGTAACGAGGTAGAATTCAACACTCTATACCTTCAGAGGATGGAGGAGCAGCAAAAGGCCATTCAAGCCTATACATCCACCTACGATATAGGCAAAGGAGGGGGAATGCACCTGACTCAAGCACAGTGGAAAATGATTTCTGTGTTGTGCAAGGTTCTCCAACCCTTCGAACTTGCCACACGTGAAGTCAGTTCAGACACTGCCAGCTTGACTCAGGTCATTCCCCTCATCAGCCTTTTGTAGAAGCAGCTGGAGAAATTGAAGGAGGAGCTAAGACGGAGCGATTCCGCCAAGTATGTAGGACTTGTGGATGGAGCCCTTCATTCACTTTGCCAGGATTCAAGGGTGGTCAATCTGTTGAAATCAGAGCACTACATTTTGTCCACCATGCTCGATCCTAGGTTTAAAGCCTATGTTATATCACTCTTTCTGGCAGACACAAGTCTGCAGAGGTTCAAAGACCTGCTGGTGAGAAAACTGACAATTCAAGCGGAACGTGACCCGTCAACAGCTCCTCTTTCCTTTTCTCCCGCAACTGGGGCTACGAGGGAAAGGATAACATTTCCTAGCCCACCCGCTGGCAGTGATGCAGGGCAGTCAAGAGCAAGTGTTGACATCTGGTTCGGACTGAAGGAGCTGCCACTGCATATGATTCTGTTACCATTGAAAGAATGGTGGAGGATTATATGGGTGACAGCATCCAAGTAGGCATGTCAGACAGCCCGTATGTATACTGTTAGAAAAAGGAGGCAATTTGGAGGCCCTTGCACAAACTGGCTTTATTTTACATAAGTTGCCCCCCCCCCCCCCCCCTCCAGTGTGTACTCCGAAAGAGTGTTTAGTGCAGCCGGTAACTTTGTCAGCGATCGGCGTAGGAGGTTACTTCCACAAAATGTGGAAAAGATGATGTTCATCAAAATGAATTATTTCTCCAGGAAGACCTTTACCAGCAGTTGCCTCCAGAAAGTACACAAGGACCTGTGATGGTGGATTCCAGTGGGGACGAATTAATACTCTGTGAGGATTAGGATGTACACACTGAAAAGGGTGAGGAATCGGAGGATGAGGATGACATCTTGCCTCTGTAGAGCCAGTTTGTGCAAGGAGAGATTAATTGCTTCATTTTTGGTGGGGGGAATACTTGCTTCATTTTTTTTTTTTATGCCCAAACAAACCAATCATTTCAGCGACAGTCGTGTAGCAGACCCTGTCACTGAAATGATTGGTTTGTTAAAGTGTGCATGTACTGTTTATACAATATAAGGGTGGATGGAAGGGCCCAAGGACAATTCCATCTTGCACCTCTTTTTCTTCTTTGTATTATGTGCTCTTTGGGGCCTAGGGGGTAATTCAGAGTTGGGCAAAACCATGTGCACTGCAGGGGAGGCAGATATAACATTTACAGAGAGAGTTAGATTTGGGTGTGGTGTGTTCAATCAGCAATCTAAATTGCAGTGTAAAAATAAAGCAGCCAGTATTTACCCTGCACAGAAGCAAAATAACCCACCCAAATCTAACTCTCTCTGCACATGTTATATCTGCCTCCCCTGCAGTGCACATGGTTTTGCCCAACTGCTAACCAAATTCCTGCTGCGATCAACTTGGAATTACCCCCCATGTGCACTTCAGGTGTAGCAGATATAACATTTGCTGAGAGAGTTAGATTTGGGTGGGTTATTTTGATTCTGTGCAGGGTAAATACTGGCTGCTTTATTTTTACACTGCAATTTAGATTTCAGTTTGAACACACCCCACCCAAATCTAACTCTCTCTGCACATGTTATATCTGCACCCCCTGCAGTGCACATGGGGGGTAATTCCAAGTTGATCGCAGCAGGAAATTTTTTAGCAGTTGGGCAAAACCATGTGCACTGCATGGGGGGGCAGATATAACATTTGCAGAGAGAGTTAGATTTGGGTGTGGTGAGTTCAATCTGCAATCTAAATTGCAGTGTAAAAATAAAGCAGCCAGTATTTACCCTGCACAGAAACAAAATAACCCACACAAATCTAACTCTCTCTGCAAATGTTATATCTGCCCCCCCTGCAGTGCACATGGTTTTGCCCAACTGCTAACAAATTTGCTGCTGTGATCAACTCTGAATTAGGCCCCTTGGTGGTCATTCCGAGTTGATCGCAGCCAGCAACTTTTAGCTGCTGCTGCGATCAACAGTCCACGCCTATGGGGGAGAGTATTTTAGCTTAGCAGGGCTGCGAACCCTTGTGCAGCCCTGCTAAGCTAAAAAAATGTCAGTCAAAACAAGACTAGCCCTGGACATACTTACCCTGTGCGACGATCTCAGCGATGCTGGGACCGGCTTTGACGTCACACATCCGCCCTCCGTTCTCCTAGACACGCCTGCGTTTTCCTCACCACTCCTTGAAAACGGCTCCAAGCGGTCTGCTGACGCCCAGGAACGCCTTCTTTCTGTCAATCTTCTTGTGGTCGGCTCTGCGACCGCTTTCTTTGTAGGGCGCAACGTACCTCGCCGGGCAACGACGTGCATTAGCAGTGCGGCCGCCGCGCATGCGCATTCCAGACCCGTTCGCACCACAGCGACAAACCGTTGCGTGCGAACGGGTCAGAATGACCCCCCTAGTTTTTAAAATTGCCATCCTGTCTGCCACTGCAGTTGTAACACCCAGGTAAGTATGGTGTTAGTGTGTGGTATCGGATTTACCTTTCCAGAACTGATTGGTATGTTTGACACGGGTTCACTGCTTCTTCACAGAGGTAAACAGGTGTACTGTGACAGAGAGACTGGTATCTCCAGATAAAGTCTCACTCTATTGACTTTATCCAGTTTTAACAGTCTTTTAAACAGGTTTCTAAATCTTACACTAAGCAATTGGACTCAGGCCCTCATTCCGAGTCGTTCGCTCGGTATATTTCATCGCATCGCAGTGAAATTCCGCTTAGTACGCATGCGCAATATTCGCACTGCGACTGCGCCAAGTAATTTAACAATGAAGATAGTATTTTTACTCACGGCTTTTTCTTCGCTCCGGCGATCGTAATGTGATTGACAGGAAATGGGTGTTACTGGGCGGAAACACGGCGTTTCAGGGGCGTGTGGTTAAAAACGCTACCGTTTCCGGAAAAAACGCAGGAGTGGCCGGAGAAACGGAGGAGTGTCTGGGCGAACGCTGGGTGTGTTTATGACGTCAAACCAGGAACGACAAGCACTGAACTGATCGCAGATGCCGAGTAAGTCTGAAGCTACTCTGAAACTGCTAAGTAGTTTGTAATCGCAATATTGCGAATACATCGGTCGCAATTTTAAGAAGCTAAGATTCACTCCCAGTAGGCGGCGGCTTAGCGTGTGTAACTCTGCTAAAATCGCCTTGCGAGCGATCAACTCGGAATGAGGGCCTCAATTTCAAGAGTTTTTAGTTTATAAGTCTAACAATACAATGCAACACTTTTACCTTCTGCTTTAGTAAGTCAACAAAGTTATAGCTAACTGTGTTTAACAGTTAATCTAGTTAATCAAACTATGGCCATTTTAGCTTTAAACAATCCTTCACATGAGACAATACAGTGATATATAATTACATAAACCTTGAGGCCCCGTATACTAGAATTGTATAGTTCATCAGTTCTGAGCTCGTTGGTGCACTTGCCAGTAGGCTAAGCTCTTAGAATTCATTATTAGCAGTTCTGAAGTGATGTGGTAAGAAGAGGATAGCAGAGATTGAAATTGGTCTAGTACTGTATATTCAGAAGTTATTGCTGCTCTTTCTTCCATTAAACATCTGCAGTTCCCTGTTGCAATCTCCTCCATTAGTCTACAGCTCTAGTGAAATAATAGCAACTACAGTATGTTTCCTTTATACGGTGCTCTAGGTAAACTAAGGATACAGAGCTGTTGCTGTAACAATGTCTGTTTCACACCGCTCTACTGGGCCATAGATACTTTCTGTAGCTCATCTCATTCCAGGCACTCTTTGTAAACTCTGAAAATATAAGATAAAAGGGTGTCTGTCCCTGAAGAACTGGATCCTGACTTTGTTTACACCTCCTATAAATATTATTATTATTATTATTAATCTTTACTGTGCCGCTGTATGTTCTCAGTGCCAGCAGAAAATGGCTGTTTGAGCTGTATGCAGCTAGAAGTGTCTGCTCTGAGTTGCTGCCTGTATATTAGCCTTGTAAAAGTAGCTTAGTCTCGTTGCAATGACAATTAATACTGTAGCTGAGAGGCTCACAGCTTTTCTGAGTGTCAATGGGCTGCTGTTAGCTGAATCGGGCTGACTGTTCCTGAGGTAGCTAGTTACTCTGCTTTCTGATTGGCATAGCTCTGCCACGGGTATCATACTGTTTCCTTTCACAGGTGCAAAAAAGTGACCCGTTCTCTGTGTTGCTCACCGGCTGTTGCTCTGAAAAGGAGGCACCTACAGGCTTGCCTATGCTGGGAGGGAAACAGCTGTGCCCACCGCCTCTGTGTTCACTGGAATCTGGGTCTCACTCTCCAAGATGGCTGCCTCACCTCACAGCAAAGGTTTTTTAAACCTGGCAGTTAACTGACCCAGCACATGTCAACTCCCTCCTATGTGACTCTCACTGAACCAGCAGTGTCCCTGAGCCAACCCTTTCCCTACTGCATGTCACAAAGCCTTCAGTCATGCTGCGTTTTTTAGGGGGAAAAGGGCACAAAAGTCTATAACACATCTGTAGCAGCCCTGATAGGGTGTCACAGTGCCTCCCCACTGGAATTATGCATGTCCCCATGCATTACATAACAACAATGAACAATAGTATAGTAATAACATTCAGATATAGATTTACATTGCACATTCTTTAACATTAAACATTTTTTGATTTCCTATTGCAAGGATCTAATAGAAAGATATCCCTTTATGATTTTTTCTTGGTTTTCTCGATTCCGGCTGCAAATGTGAGACAAACTCTTCAACGCTTATTGTGGTGTACTCACAGTCTGAGTGATGCCATTCTGGAAAAAGCCAAGTCACAGTCTCCTTAGCTACATTAGAGGATTTTGCAGGAACTTGAGGTTCAGAAGCTGACAAAACTGAATCTGATGCACTAAGTTTAGGGGGAACTCCCAAGCCTTCTGCAACAACCATGTGGATCACTTCCTCTGTGTCCTTTTCCAGGCCAGCTGCCCTTTAATCTGCATGAACAAGGTAGGTTGTATTGGACCCAATGTCCTCAACTCTGGCCTTACCCTCACCTGCTGGCTCTGGAGGAAGCTGCAGTCTGACTACATTCTGTTGGTTCTGCTGCACTGTGTAACTTTGTTCCTCCACGATTTGCTCATCTATTAGTCCCAATGTTTCACTATGCTCTGTTTCAACAAGATATTGCTGTGTGCATCCATATGGTCTCCTTGGATAAGATGGTGAGTTGTGACGTCTCCTATAAGGCTGTTGTTGATATATGCTTTCTGGCACACTTTCTGCCTCCTCAGACTCCTCTCCATCTTCATCATATTGGTAAGGCTGCTGGTAATTATGTGAAGAAAAGCTCAGCGACGTGGATAGCACCAATAACACTTTGGGTCTGCTGCATATCTGCTGCTTTGCTCCGGAACACCATCAGGACCAGTTACATTAGCTGCCTGCGGTCCTTGCTCTCCATTCACAACATCAAACTCAACTGTTTCTCTGCTATCCAGGCTACGGAAATACTTCCTAGTGTTGTTCTTCTTTATGGCCGTGTAAGGCACAAACATATCTTTCTTGGTGTCATGCCGATTTATGAAGCCATAGCCATATAGCACATTAAACTGAAATACTTTCCCCATAATTTTCCTTACACTGAAAGAAAATGTATACCAGCGCTGGCTGAACAAAATAATATAAAAGATGGTTTGCTCTATATAAAAAAGTAACAATTTATTAACATATCTCATGTAAACAAATCTAAAAAGAAGGAATTCCTGTTGCCACAAGGTGGCGATAAAACTGAATGATGTCTTATCTGGATAAAATTTCATGGATATCACATCCTCCTATATTGAAATTGTCCATTCCTAAAGGCTAGGACACCCTCTCTTTGTGCATTCACTGTAATAGGTAAATAATTACCAGGTCCCCACGTTGGTAAACATCAGCGTTGGAACAAGTCCATTTGTAGCTGTAGGGGTAGATGAGACCGGTTCGGTAAATGGGTCCAGTGATGAGAGAGAAGTCCAAAATATGCCAAGGATGACAAAGGCTTTGCGGGCCGGTTTGGAGAGTGAAGTCCAGATGAGTGGAGTAAGCTCAACGCGTTTCACTGGTATAATCCAGCTTCCTCAGGAGCATGCTACAAATGGACTTGTTCCAACGCTGATGCTTACCAACGTGGGGACCTGGT
This sequence comes from Pseudophryne corroboree, assembly GCF_028390025.1. Taxonomy (NCBI): domain Eukaryota; kingdom Metazoa; phylum Chordata; class Amphibia; order Anura; family Myobatrachidae; genus Pseudophryne; species Pseudophryne corroboree. The sequence goes on along the minus strand of NC_086448.1, from coordinate 697,636,899 downwards.
AATTATTTACCTATTACAGTGAATGCACAAAGAGAGGGTGTCCTAGCCTTTAGGAATGGACAATTTCAATATAGGAGGATGTGAAATCCATGAAATTTTATCCAGATAAGACATCATTCAGTTTTATCGCCACCTTGTGGCAACAGGAATTCCTTCTTTTTAGATTTGTTTACATGAGATATGTTAATAAATTGTTACTTTTTTACATAGAGCAAACCATCTTTTATATTATTATTTTGTTCAGCCAGCGCTGGTATACATTTTCTTTCAACTGTTTAGTTTTGAGGAATTGGCCTTCCTCTTACCTGCTGCTGTTGGTCGCGCACCTGCCTATTTATTATTTTCCTTACACTGACTTCAGGCTCTGGGTCTGTAGCTGGTGTGGCAACCTCTTCAATTTGGTTCTGGACTACAGAATGAAGGTTTAAATCTCTGGACTGTCCTTTATCGGTGCTCCAATCTGTCCCTCCTCTGCACTTTGCTTGTTGCTTCATGAAATACCGTAAGTGCTGTAACATTTCAGTTACCTTATGGGTCAGTTCAGTGACTTGCACTCCTAGAGTACTTAATAGATCTGTCCTTGGTACCTGATCACCCTGTACAACAACTTCTTTAGGTGTGTTCGGATCCATGAATTCCTGCTTTGTGACCTCTGGAGGGTATTTTTCTTCTTGGTTCTCCAACATCTGAGGACAGTACATTTCTTGCCTCTGTAATGTCCCTACCACTTTAAAGGCAGCTTCTTTGAAGCACAAAAATGAGCTATTTGATAACTGTAGCTAAAGGAGGCGTAAATACGACTTCACTACCTCACCATGAGGTCACTCTATAAATTGATTAATCAAAATTTCATCTGTTGGTTGAATTTCTGTTGGATTGACGTCTTGTAGTGCTCAAATCACCTCCTGTAGACTGAGAGCAAAGTCACGCAGAGTTTCTCTTGGCTGCTGCTTTCTCATGTAAAAAGCCACCTTAAGTTTAGATAATGGTCTTGTTTCAAATGTGGTAGCTAGGTGGTTGAAGATGAGGCCTGCGGATTCTCATTTTCCTCTGGTCATGAAGTCACCTCTCTCAGGGCTGTGCCTTTCAGTTGCCCTATAAGGATCTCCACTTGCTGTTGTTCACTCAATAGGTATAAGCAGAACATTAACTTAATTTTGTTTCTAAATTCAGTCCATGTGTTCCCATCAGAACGTTGAACATCTCTGCTATATGTTGGAAGCCATGGAGCCACAAAGTAATACGGCAGCCTGTACAAGGAAGGTCAGTTCCCTCGGAAGAATAAACAAGAAAGGATATAGGTACTGGCGCCGGCTGAGGTTCAAAGAAAATTAACTATACCAATGTATAATAAAAATATTATGTTTTATGTCTACACATTCATAAAAATGGAGGAAAAATATTGCTTATTCCTCAGTAATAAAACACAAACAAGTGCTAATGTCTAAAATTATGAAGATAGGAACCACAATTTCACCCTTTGAATATGTATCGTCCACACTCCCTGGCTAGGACTCTTTGTCCACAGTTGTTCACAAGTTCAATTAGATATAGATTGGTTACCAGACTCTTTTTCCAAATGGAAGTCCCCTAGGTATCCGTATTGCGATCTGTAAATCCCTTGTGTGCAAAATTGAAGCTGGTGGGTGCATAAGAGTCCAAATATCACCAGGAGATGGGTGGGGGTGCTGGTACTTGTGGTCCTTCAGGTAAAAGTCCAACGCGTTTCACTCGTCTTATGGGTGCCAGCTTCCTCAGGAGCATATACTTAGTGTCTAACTGGCAATGACAATTAATACTGTAGCTGAGAGGCTCACAGCTTTTCTGGGTGTCAATGAGCTGCTGTTAGCTGAATCAGGATGACTGCTCCATGAGCTAGCTAGTTACTCTCCTTTCTGATTGGCATAGCTTTGCCAAAGGTATCCTACTGTTTCCTTTCACAGGTGCTGAATTTGAAAAGTGTGACCCATTCCTTGTGTTGCTCACTGGCTGTTGCTCTCGAAAAGGAGGCACCTACAGGCTTGCCTATGCTGGGAGGGAAACAGCTGTGTCCACCGCCTCTGTGTTCACTGGAATCTGGGTCTCACTCTCCAAGATGGCTGCCTCACCTCACAGCAACGTTTTTTTAGACCTGGCAGTTAACTGACCCAGCACATGCCAGCTCCCTCCCATGTGACTCTCACTGAACCAGCAGTGTCCCTGAGCCAACCCTTTCCATACTGCATGTCACAAAGCCTTCAGTCAAGCTGCGTTTTGTAGGGAGAAAAGGGCACAAAAGTCTATAACACATCTGTAGCAGCCCTGATAGGGTGTCACACAGTGCCACTCCGAGATGGACCAGGTGTTTGTGCTGCCCAGTTGTGTTGCTTAGCTTAGTCATCCAGCGACCTCGGTGCAACCTTTTGGCCGAAAAACAATATTGTGAGTTGTGAGGTGTTCAGAATAGACTGGAAATGAGTGGAAATTAATGTTATTGAGGTTAATAATACCGTAGGATCAAAATTACCCCCAAATTCTGTGATTTTAGCTATTTTTATGTTTTTTCAAAAATCATCCAGATCCAAAACCAAAACCTGAACGGGTGGTTTTGGCAAAACCAATCCAGATACAAAACACAAGCGGAGATTCAGATCCAAAACCCAAACACAAAACCTGCAAAGTGTCTGCAGCACGTCTCTAGTTTTACGTGACACCCCCCTGCTATTTGAGCTACAGCCCCCACTGAGCAACCACCACTGGTAATTATTGACATTACAGAGGCATTATTGTAGCCTATTCTGTGGTAACTAACAAGAGTATATGTCAGCGTCTATTTCCTTGCATAACAAATAGTAAAATATATTGTAAATAAATTAAATGAAGCACCAATATGTTAGGAATGATACTAAGCTCCCATATTCACATATACTATTGAAACCAAAATTTATTATGAAATGAACATCATAAAATAAACTAAAGCCTCAAAAAACTAACAATCGTGAACGATATATACGTTTTGTGTGAAAACACCCCCTCATGACAAGTGACCACGCCCATTTTTACTAAGAAAAAAATTCTACTTGCACCACTGGTCACAACTGATATTTACCGTATGTAGAACATATCGCCAAATCCAATAGACATCATTTTATCTTCAATACATCAATGAATAATGCAAAATAATAAACCTTCACCATAAACTAAATTGAACTTCAATGCACAAATTGTTCTGTTCATTTTACTTTTATCTCCACAAGTAAAACTATTATATCTACATTCCAGCACAGTGGGACCCTTAAAAAAACAGGGTCAGTGTGTGGAATCCGCATGAGTCCTTCTGCCAGTATTCTCCAGCATCTCATTTCATTCTTTTGTTCTCTTTAACAATAACTGTCAGAAGAAAAGTTGAAAAATTTGAAGATTAAATTTTATACAAGTTTTTAAAATACTTTGAAGTGTATGTATTTGGACATTGTCTAGACGTGAAAAGATTGTAACATCACTTCCACTATCGCATTCCTTTACTTATTAAATTATTTCCATTATTCTCGTAAACAGTGCTTGGTTCCGTTTTTTATGTACTTGGATTTTTACCGTCATGGATCTCTGTGTGTAGTGTCTTGTTGTCCTGTATGGCGAGGTCATTTGGGTTATTGTTGAGGAAGTGGGGTTGTTGAGTTGCATACCTCCCAACTGTCCTGATTTTCGCAGGACAGTCACGTTTTTTGGGACTGTCCCACCTGCGGGTCACAGTGTCCAGCTGTGGTGGAGGAGGCAGTTAGGAGTCTCCTGTCACTCGATGCGCTGCTTAGCAGAGCAGCAGTGAATAGACACTGTGCGCATGCGCACAGCATCTATTCACGAGAGACAGATGGACTGGGGGCATGCCAGCAGCTCATAGAGCGCTGAGCATGCCACCACAGTGACGAAATACGGGGGCATGGCTCATGATCGTAGCACTCCTGCAAAGCCACATACCCTTTTCCATAAGTCACACCTCCTTTTCGGCCGGGGGCGGCTTTGCCGCTCGAGGGTGTCCCAGGCTGCCTTCTAAAGATGTTGGGAGGTATGGAGTTGGTTCATGTTGGTTGTTATGAAGCATAATAAGAGTTGCTAAATGGTTGTCCTGAGGCATAATAAGAGTTGTAAATGGGGAACAAGGAAAACAAAAGGAAAAGGATGATAACATACATTAGAGGAAAGGAGAAAGTGAAAGTGGGAAATAAGTGTAAAGAAGAGGAATAGCATTTAAGGATGAAGGCTCCTTATACGCAAATCAGATTTTCTCGCAGTTGAGCAATTATTGGCTGTCTGTGTATGTAAAGAGTAGTGTAACAATAATATTAAAATAAATGGGTCACACTTATATTGTCTCAAGGTGTCAGAAGTCTCTTGAAGCATATGCTAAGCTGCAGCTGTATTGAATATTGTGAATGTCCGTATTCCACATATTACCGGTAATTGCTGCTATATGGATAGATGATGAGTGAGTAATAATAAGGTGCAATGGGTATAGTCCCGATTTGTATAAATGCTGAGTGTCACCAAATATAGAGCAGATGTCGATACCTCTCTGGTGGGCTGGTCATGAGCCGGGCGTCCCCGGCCGAATATCCTGCGATGCCCACGGATGCTGTGCAGCAAAGAAGAGGTGCGGGAGCCGCCTAATAGCGGGCTGGCTGGAGCGGCGTGATTGTGGAAGCCGCTGATGACGATGAATCGGTCAAGGGAAGACCGTCTGAGTCTGTTCAAGTTGCACCTAATTAGACACCTGAGCAAGGTTTGTGCGGAGGCGGGATCCCGCCGGGGGCGCCCGGCTCATGACCAGCCCACCAGAGAGGTATCGACATCTGCTCTATATTTGGTGACACTCAGCATTTATACAATTCGGGACTATACCCATTGCACCTTATTATTACTCACTCATCATCTATCCATATAGCAGCAATTACCTGTAATCTGTGGAATACGGACATTCACAATATTCAATACAGCTGCAGCTTAGCATATGCTTCAAGAGACTTCTGACAACTTGAGACAATATAAGTGTGACCCATTTATTTTAATATTATTGTTACACCACTCTTTACTGTTTTATTAATTTTGTGATAAATTTTGCATTCTTTATACGTTGGCTCTCTTTATATATACAAATCCTGACATACAGCGCAGCCGTCTTTGCTTTTATGCTTCTGCCACATTACTACAGTTAGTTTTTCGGCAAGCGCAGTATCTCAGGAGCTGTTCCTTTTAAAATATATTTTAATTTGTCCAGTCCCATTTTTATTTATATTATCCACTTGTTGAGGTGCTTTTTCAGCAGTAATTATCGTTTGTTCTGTCTGTGTATGTGTCCAAGGGGGTGATTCAGACCTGATCGCTGGGCTGCTAACTTTGCTGTCCTGCGTTCAGATAGTCGCCGTCCAAGGTAGAGTGTAAATTTGCTGTGCAAGTGTGTCTATGCTGAGCTGCAAAAATCCAGTGTGTGCAGTCTCTGCGCAGCCCAGGACTCACTCCTACAGTGCGCTGAGAACAGGCTGATCGTGGCCGGAGCTGACGACAGACACCCTCCCTGAAAACGCTTGGGAACTTGCGTTTTTTTCCTGACACTCCCTATAAATGGTTAGTTACCACCCACAAACGGCCTCTTCCTGTCAATCATCTTGCAAACGCCCGTGCAAATGAAATTTCCGCACCATCCTGTTGCTGACCGGCGATACCCGTTGTTGTTGGCCAATACGCATGTGCATTGCGGTGCATACGCATGCACAGTCTATTGCTGATCCCCCGCTGTGCGAAAACGCACAGCAGCGATCAGGTCTGAATCACCCCCTAAAGCTGGCCATACACGTAAAGATTTCTTGTCTGATCTTGCTGGTTGGAACGAAAATCTGGTAATGTATGGGAGTAAATGACAATTGACCAAAATGAAATTAAATCTTAGCCCCCACAAACACTTAAAAACGTTGTGGCGCTCCTGGATGAGAATGATGGAAATAAGAAACAGAGAAGAAGAAAAAGGAAGACCAGAGAGGCGCTGGGGAGGGTAGAGTATTGGTGAATAAACAGGGTGTATGGGAATCATAAGCAGTGGCTGGACTTAACATTATAACTTATATATAGAATAATGAAGGTAAGGAAAGTGAATCTAGACTGATTACAATGGCATGTATAATGTATGAGCTTGGATTGATGCACTTCCATGTGTTCAGGAGTAAAAGTTGTATCAAAACATTCTGGTTGCCCAGCACTCCCGTAGGCTCTCTCTCACATTGTGCATGACATCTATATACCCCCAACAATACAGCAAAGGGAGAGAGTGCTCCCTCCAACTCCCCCCTACCCCCCCCCCCCCCCAAAAAAAAAAAAAAAGAAGAAGAAGAAAAAAACTGCCCTGCCCAAAGCAGGATGTTTTATGGGAGTATTATGGGCATGTAGTAGTAGCATGTGGACAGTAGTGGGATACTTGTTCCAGTTGCATTCTGTGTGCACAAGTGGCAATACTAATAATGATGACTGGTGCTGTGGATGGAAAAACAGTGGGTGTAGTGATGCATACACCAGATACACATAGACGGATGGTTAGGTAGTGAAAATGGCAGCTGCTGATGTCTGAATATACCAGCACTTGGCATCCAACTCAGAATCAGTATGTGAACATTAAGGAGAGCACACCATGGGTGCATGTGGTGTGGTGCTACAGTGCCCGGGGGTGAAGGAGGTACCCACACCACCAACTATGGTCCCCCAAAGCACTCTCTGAAAGGGATGCAGTTAATATCCTGAAGGTAAGGATACTGGCGGTCGATATGCCAACGCCAAAATCCCGAGGGGCACCAGAAGCCCGTTGTATAAATCCCAAACGGAGGTCGGGATCCCGGCATCAAAATACCGACAACCAGAATCCTGATCGTTCTTCCAGCGGGGTACGTTTGTGTCCTGCTGCGCAGGGGAGGGTATGTTAGGTTTAGGCATTAGAAGGGGGGTTAGGGTGCAGGGATGGGAAAGGTATGCTTAGGTACTGGGGAGGGAGGGTTAGGTTTGGGCACTTAGAAGGGGAGGTTAGGGTTAGGCACAAGTGGGGAGGGTAGATTTATGCAGCGGGGAAGGGAGGGTTAGGCACCACCATGGAGGATTAAGGTTAGGAACCACTGGGGAGGGTTAGGTTTAGGCACCCACATGGGAGGATTAGGGTAAGAGGCAGGGGAGAGTTAGGGTAGGGTACTTTCCACGGAGCTGTCAGGATTCTGAAGGTCAGGATGCCGCTGTCGGTATTCTGACCGCCGGCATCCCGTCCATCGGTATTTACTGAACTCCTCTGAAAAACAAAGATAAGCTCGACAAACAACAAATACAGCCATCCCACTTTGGGCAGGGCACTCCCGCTTTTTTATTTTTTTTGGAGGGGGGTAAAGTTGGAGGGAGAACTCTCTCACCATTGCTCAACTAAGTGTAAATAGATGCCATGCAGAGAACATGCTCTTTTGAGTGGAACATGGGCAGCGGGTGCATATGCTGGATGGCGCAAGCTCAGCATAGACTCCCTTTCTGCTTTCAGAGTTTGGAGGCTACGGTGTCACCGTTCATGTTTTTTTATGGAGCCCGACTATGCATTGACATAGAACTACAGTACAGTACAGTAAGTCCATAAAAAAAAACCAAAAAAACGGTTGAATTATCCTGAATATGTGAAGGCTTCTGTGAGTTAGGAGGAAGAAAATAAATTGATAATGTTAATTACCCTTGTTTCTTGCCTTGAGACTAAGCGAAATCCCCACCTTGATCAGGGAAATGACTTGACATTATAAGGTGAGTAGGTTATACTGTACGTTTTGTTCCACTTTAAAGATTCCTAAAGCTAAATAAAATCATGGCTTGTGCTTGTTATAGAGAGAGATGTATCCTGCTATCTAGGTGTCTCTTTGATGCATATAACAGACAGATGACTCATGTAGGGCAGCTGCTGCTCAAGTTGAGAGGTTGGCTAAGTGTATTGCACATTTCTTCTATTTTATAACACCATGAACAGACTGCAAAAAAAAACCCAACCCTTAGGAAACCTTTTATTATATATTTATTCCAGGTGAAGTCTGGAGGCTGTGGTCGCTGGGTTCTCCTGGATTACATTATAGAGCAGTATGGATTATCAGTTATTTAGTTATGTTTGTTTGTAGTGATGTGCACCGGAAATTTTTCGGGTTCTGTGTTTTGGTTTTGGGTTCGGTTCCGCGGCCGTGTTTTGGGTTCGGACGCGTTTTGGCAAAACCTCACCGGAAATTTTTTGTCGGATTCGGGTGTGTTTTGGATTCGGGTGTTTTTTTCAAAAAACACTAAAAAACAGCTTAAATCATAGAATTTGGGGGTCATTTTGATCCCATAGTATTATTAACCTCAATAACCATAATTTCCACTCATTTCCAGTCTATTCTGAACACTGAACACCTCACAATATTATTTTTAGTCCTAAAATTTGCACCGAGGTCGCTGGATGGCTAAGCTAAGTGACACAAGTGGCCGACACAAACACCTGGCCCATCTAGGAGTGGCACTGCAGTGTCAGACAGGATGGCACTTCAAAAAAATTGTCCCCAAACAGCACATGATGCAAAGAAAAAAAGAGGCGCAATGAGGTAGCTGTGTGACTAAGCTAAGCGACCCTAGTGGCCGACACAAACACCTGGCCCATCTAGGAATGGCACTGCAGTGTCAGACAGGATGGCACTTGAAAAAAATACTCCCCAAACAGCACATGATGCAAAGAAAAAAAGAGGTGCAATGAGGTAGCTGTGTGACTAAGCTAAGCGACACAAGTGGCCGACACAAACACCTGGCCCATCTAGGAGTGGCACTGCAGTGTCAGACAGGATGGCACTTGAAAAAAATACTCCCCAAACAGTACATGATACAAAGAAAAAAAGAGGCGCAATGAGGTAGCTGTGTGACTAAGCTAAGCGACCCTAGTGGCCGACACAAACACCTGGCCCATCTAGGAGTGGCACTGCAGTATCAGACAGGATGGCACTTGAAAAAAATAGTCCCCAAACAGCACATGATGCAAAGAAAAAAAGAGGCGCAATGAGGTAGCTGTGTGACTAAGCTCAGCGACCCAAGTGGCCGACACAAACACCTGGCCCATCTAGGAGTGACACTGCAGTGTCAGGCAGGATGGCACTTCAAAAAAATACTCCCCAAACAGCACATGATGCAAAGAAAAAAAGAGGTGCAATGAGGTAGCAGTGTGACTAAGCTCAGCGACCCAAGTGGCCGACACAAACACCTGGCCCATCTAGGAGTGACACTGCAGTGTCGGGCAGGATGGCCCTTCAAAAAAATACTCCCCAAACAGTACATGATACAAAGAAAAAAAGAGGCGCAATGAGGTAGCTGTGTGACTAAGCTAAGCGACCCTAGTGGCCGACACAAACACCTGGCCCATCTAGGAGTGGCACTGCAGAATCAGACAGGATGGCACTTGAAAAAAATAGTCCCCAAACAGCACATGATGCAAAGAAAAAAAGAGGCGCAATGAGGTAGCTGTGTGACTAAGCTCAGCGACCCAAGTGGCCGACACAAACACCTGGCCCATCTAGGAGTGACACTGCAGTGTCAGGCAGGATGGCCCTTCAAAAAAATACTCCCCAAACAGCACATGATGCAAAGAAAAATGAAAGAAAAAAGAGGTGCAAGATGGAATTGTCCTTGGGCCCTCCCACCCACCCTTATGTTGTATAAACAGGACATGCACACTTTAACGAACCCACCATTTCAGCGACAGGGTCTGCCACACGACTGTGACTGAAATGACTGGTTGGTTTGGGCCCCCACCAAAAAAAGAAGCAATCAATCAATCTCTCCTTGCACAAACTGGCTCTACAGAGGCAAGATGTCCACCTCATCATCATCGTGCGATTCATCACCCCTCTCACTGTGTACATCCCCCTCCTCACAGATTATTAATTCGTCCCCACTGGAATCCACCATCTCAGGTCCCCGTGTACTTTCTGGAGGCAATTGCTGCTGGTGAATGTCTCCACGGAGGAATTGATTATAAATCATTTTAATGAACATCATCTTCTCCACATTTTCTGGAAGTAACCTCGTACGCTGATTGCTGACAAGGTGATCGGCTGCACTAAACACTCTTTCGGAGTACACACTGGAGGGAGGGCAACTTAGGTAGAATAAAGCCAGTTTCTGCAAGGGCCTCCAAATTGCCTCTTTTTCCTGCCAGTATACGTACGGACTGTCTGACGTGCCTACTTGGATGCGGTCACTCATATAATCCTCCACCATTCTTTCAATGGTGAGAGAATCATATGCAGTGACAGTAGACGACATGTCAGTAATCGTTGGCAGGTCCTTCAGTCCGGACCAGATGTCAGCACTCGCTCCAGACTGCCCTGCATCACCGCCAGCGGGTGGGCTCGGAATTCTTAGCCTTTCCTCGCACCCCCAGTTGCGGGAGAATGTGAAGGAGGAGCTGTTGACGGGTCACGTTCCGCTTGACTTGACAATTTTCTCACCAGCAGGTCTTTGAACCCCTGCAGACTTGTGTCTGCCAGAAAGAGAGATACAACATAGGTTTTAAATCTAGGATCGAGCACGGTGGCCAAAATGTAGTGCTCTGATTTCAGCAGATTGACCACCCGTGAATCCTGGTTAAGCGAATGAAGGGCTCCATCCACAAGTCCCACATGCCTAGCGGAATCGCTCTGTTTTAGCTACCCCTTCAATCTCTCCAGGTTCTTCTGCAAAAGCCTGATGAGGGGAATGACCTGACTCAGGCTGGCAGTGTCTGAACTGACTTCACGTGTGGCAAGTTCAAAGGGTTGCAGAACCTTGCACAACGTTGAAATCATTCTCCACTGCGCTTGAGACAGGTGCATTCCCCCTCCTTTGCCTATATCGTGGCCAGATGTATAGGCTTGAATGGCCTTTTGCTGCTCCTCCATCCTCTGAAGCATATAGAGGGTTGAATTCCACCTCGTTACCACCTCTTGCTTCAGATGATGGCAGGGCAGGTTCAGGTATTTTTGGTGGTGCTCCAGTCTTCTGTACGCGGTGCCTGAACGCCGAAAGTGGCCCGCAATTCTTTGGGCCACCGACAGCATCTCTTGCACGCCCCTGTCGTTTTTTAAATAATTCTGCACCACCAAATTCAAGGTATGTGCAAAACATGGGACGTGCTGGAATTTGCCCAGATGTAATGCACGCACAATATTGCTGGCTCCCTCTCCCTCCTAAGGCTACCATCACTAAGCGTAACATTGAGACTATTGACATCTCATCCCTACCCTGCCTGTTCGACTCACTTCTCTCTCCTATTCTTTCTCTCTCATGCCCTGAACAAGCCACATCCCTATATAATGTATCTCTTACTTCTGCTCTTGACTCTGTAGCTCCACTTACCACTATTCACCCTCACAGATCAACACCTCAACCCAGGCGCACCAAATGCACCAGATATCTTAAAAAATGCTCACGTACTGCCGAATGACAATCGAGGAAATCACGCTCTAAGGCAGACTTCCTCCATTTCAAATTTATGCTCTCATCCTTCAGTGCTGCCCTTTCCCTCGCTAAACAATCATACTTCAAAATTCTCATCTCTACCCAGTCTTCCAACCCCCAGCGCCTCTTTGCCACTGTCAACTCCCTCCTCTGCCCACCACCACCTCCTCTCCCATCTTCATTGTCTTCTCTTGACTTTGCCACTTATTTTACATCCAAGATTGACTCCATACGTCAGGACATCACATCCCACCAGACCGGCAACCAGCCACCACCCATCCCTTGCCACCCCTCCCCTTCCCTCTAACCAACTCTGACATCTTTCTCCCACATATCTGGTGAGGAAGTCATGGCCCTCATCCATTCCTCCCCCACCTCACCACTTGGCCCTGTCCCCTCCCATCTCCTCTGCTACATCTCTCCTTCTGCCTGTAACCATCTTGCCCACCTTCTTAATCTCTCCCTCTCATCAGGCACTGTCCCCTCTGCCTTCAAGCATGCTCTTGTCTCCCCTATTCTTAAAAAAAAACTATGTCCAAACACCCTCTCCAAATATCGACCCATCTCTCTCCTCCCTTTTTCCTCCAAACTTCTTCAGCGTATCGTCTATAACCGCCTCACTGCCTTTCTTTCCTCCCACCCACTGCTTGACCCATTCCAGTCTGGTTTCCGTTGTCTCCACTCCACTGAAACTGACCTTACAAAAGTCTGAAATGACCTCCATGCAGCCAAATCTAAGGGCTACTACTCTTTACTTATTCTTCTTGACCTCTCTGCTGCTTTTGACACTGTGGATTACCCTCTCCTTCTGCAAATTCTTCACTCTCTTGGTCTGTGTGATACTGCCCTCTCCTGGCTTTCCTCCTACCTTTCTGATCATTCCTTCTCTGTCTCCTCTCACGACGCTACCTCCCTCCCACTTCCACTAACTGTTGGTGTCCCCCAAGATACTGTTCTTGGTCCTCTCCTTTTCTCTCTCTATATGTCCTCTTTAGGTGAACTCATTAGTTATTTTAACTTCCAATATCACCTCTATGCTGATAACACTCAAATCTACCTTTCCTCACCTGATCTCTCCCCGGATCTCATCACTTGTACCTCCAACTGTCTTTCTGCTATCTCTTCCTGGATGTCCCAGTTCTTTCTTAAACTCAACATGTTCAAATCTGAGTTGATCATCTTCTCACACTCAAACACAACCTCATCTCCCACAATCTCATTATCCATTGATGGCACAACTATCTCCTCTTGCCCCCAATTATGCTGTTTTGGCGTAATCCCTGACTCCTCCCTCTCCTTCAAACCACACAATTTCAGCACCTCTCACAAACCTGTCATTTCCATCTCAAAAATATTTCCAGGATCAGACCCTTTCTCACCCAGGATGCCACCAAGACCATTATCCACTCACTGATCATTTCCAGACTGGATTACTGTAATCTCCTCCTAACTGGCCTCCCTGACAATTACCTCTCTCCACTCCAATCTATCCTTAATGCTGCAGCCCTGCTCATCTTCCTCACCAAATGCACTACGTCCAACTCCCCTCTTCTACAAGCCCTTCACTGGATTTACTTCCCTTTCAGAATCCAATTCAAACTTCTCACACTCACTTACAAAGCACTCACCTACTCCTCTCCCATTTACATCTCTGACCTTATCTCCCTTTACTCTCCAACTCGTCCTCTTCGCTCTGCTAATGCACGCAGACTCTCCTGTCTTTGGATTACTTTCTCCCACTCTTATCTCCAATATTTTTCACGTGCAGCTCCCTTACTCTGGAATTCTCTAACTCTCCCCCTCATACTCTCCACCTCTGTACAGAACTTCAAATGGGCTCTAAAAACCCACTTCTTTATCAAACCCAGCCAAATATCATCCTAATCCTCTGTCCCACACTCGGTCTACCCCATCTGTGTCACCCCTGTCTGCCCCTCCCCTTTAGAATGTAAGCTCTCATGAGTAGGGCCCTCTTCCCTCATGTGCTTATTCATTTCTTACTTTAATAATCCTCAGATGCCCAAATTCTGCAGTTTTCGGCAATCTTTATACCTATCTTAGTGTCATCTACTGATGTAGGTATGTTTAGTTACCCTACACTTGTCCTATATTGTCTTCAACTGTAAGTCACTGTTTTTCTGTTTTGATTATGTGCATATTTACTCTGTAATTGGGCACTGCGGAACCCTTGTGGCGCAATATAAATAAAGTATAATAATAATAAGGCGCCAAAACCACGGCGGGACTGCACACACGGCTGATGGTGCTGAAATCATGACATCATCATGGAGCGCAGCGATCAGGGCAACGTCAGACTCATGAGCCAGTGACCATCACCATGGTAACGTCTGTATACAAGAAAGCGGATCAATAGAAACTGGATGCACAACAGTGCTTACTTCAAAATAATCAAACACAGTATAGATTACAATACTGACAATATACACATACAGTGTAGAACACACTTCATATAAAGAATAAATCAGTTGTATAAAGCAGTAGGTTTAAACTAGGGTTAACCAAGGGATAGCATATTAATCCCTGACTGTTCGTTTAACCCTTTGGGAACAAGAGTGTCAAGACGGAAGATTAATTTTGCCTCACATTGCAATAATTGAAGGCTAGGATTGCTACCCCGGATATTTAAAGGGATGTGGTCAATTATCCGGTACCGTAAAGATGTAAGACTATGGGGGTCATTCCGAGTTGATCGCTAGCTGAATTTGTTCGCAGTGCAACGATCAGGCTAAAAATCAGCAGTTCTGCGCACGCGTATGCGGCGTAATGCGCACGCGAGATGTATGGGCCCAACGAACAATGTAGTTTTGTACAGGGTATAGCGATGCATTTCAGTCGCACTGCTTGCCGCAGAGTGATTGACATGAAGTGGGCATTTCTGGGTGGCAACTGACCGTTTTGAGGGATTGTGTGGAAAAACGCAGGCGTGCCAGGAAAAACACAGGCGTGGCTGGGCGAATGCTGGGCGGGTTTGTGACATCAAATCCGGAACTGAATAGTCTGAAGTGATCGCAAGCGCTGAGTAGTTTTTGAACTACTCTGAAACTACACAAAAATTTTTTGCAGGCGCTCTGCGATTCGCACTTCTGCTAAAATACACTCCCAGTGGACGGAAGCATAGCGTTTGCGCGGCTGCTAAAACTAGCTAGCGAGCGATCAACTCGGAATGACCCCCTATGTGCTGCAGAGGCAAAATGCCTCGCAACAGGCTGTTCACTAGTACTAGACAATAAAGCAGCTTTGATAGAAGAACGGTGAGTGGACATCCGTTCTTTAAATGCCCGCTTAGTCTTCCCCACATAGGACAATCCGCATGGGCAGATAATTTGATAGACTGTAAATTTAGTATTACATGTGAGTCTATGTTGGATTTGAATAGCTTTACCAGTTTAAGTGTGATAAAAAGTGTCAACAGCTATTAAGAAGCGGCAAGTAACACATCTACAATGGATGCAACCCATTTTACCAGTGGAGATATTACATTTTAATCAAGAGATATCAGATTTAACCAAGATACCTCGCTGGTTGCGTCCACATTTATAACAAGACAGGATATGCGTGTCTTTGAGATTAGTATCTGGAACTGTTTGAACAATGGGCCAAAGTTTCTTAGAAATTTTATTAATAACAGGGCTTGCTTGATTGAACTTAACCCAAGGCAACCTTTGCAATTTAGATCTATTGCGAGTAGTAAAAAGTGAAGATCTCTCTAGACATAATTCCTTAGCTTATGCTTGTTTTAAATGTTGCATATCATAACCTCTGACCAAAAATGTATTAATCATGTTATCCATCTGTAGTTCGGACAAAGCTGGATCAGAGGTGATGCGTTTTACAACCAATAATTGTGAGTAAGGAAGACCTTTAACCAAAGATGGAGGGTGACAACTATTGTACATTAGAAGGTTATTCCTGTCTGTAGGTTTACAATATAAACTAGCAGAGAGTACAAGTAATAGCTACATCCAGGAAATTAACCTCTGAGGGGCTCACTGTAAAAGTAAATTTGACAGGACTGGTACTATTATTGTGATCAGTAATATGGTTAATTAAATCAAGACTGGATCCCTTCCAGAACACCAATAAATCGTCAATATAGCGACAAATGAAAATGATACGGTTGGCTATGCAAGGATCTGAAAAAAATACATCTTCCTCAATACCAAACATGAAGATGTTTGCATATGACGGTGCTACTGCAGCACCCATTGCACCTCCGACTAGCTGTAAATAAAACTTGTTATCATAAAGAAAAAAGTTTTTAGTCAAAAATCAGATTTAGTAATTCAATAACTAAATTCACATCAGGTCCTATATACAATGAGCACTGTGTCAAAAAGCGTTTAACTATTAACAGACCCATCTCATGAGGAATAATAGTATACAAATTACAGACATCAATAGTAAACAATGCAAACATCAGTGTCTAAAGTTGGAAAATCCTGTAGGGTCTGTCAGTTAAAAGTTATTTACCCAGTCTGTGAGGATACTCCCTTTGAGCTCATACCTTGAAAAAGGTGAGGGAACATCTAGAATTAACAACACGTATTGAACATACTGAACATAACTTACTGGCATATTTATTTTATACTTTTTTATGGATTGTACCATTTTATAATATCTCTGAATTTGTGATATTTAATTAATATTTACTAATTGGCCTTTGGCCTCTTGTTTGGGTGACTATTTGGTGAGGGGTTGTCAATTACAAGTCCCCAGATATAAGTATTCTCCAACATACAAGTTATACCTACGTGGGTTTTCTTGGAAGAATCATCATAAATACGCTTTATATAGCGTGCTTGGGGAATTGTGTTATAATTTGTATGTTATTGAGATCTGTCAACAGGGATCTCTCCCATAGTGCTGCTTTTGTTCGGGCGCAAGATAAGGGTACTGTATGTATATATATATATATATATATATATATAGTCTGTAGAAGGCGGCACTCAGAGACTTTCACAATTTCTATAAAGTGCTTTTAATGTGCAGTAAAAGCACTTTATAGAAATTGTGAAAGTCTCTGAGTGCCGCCTTCTACAGACTATGCATTGAGCGATCCCCGCTTAAGGAGGGCACCGGAGCGAATACCCTGTGGGATTGAGGAGTGCCAGACCCAGAAACGGTGGTATATATATATATATACATATATATACACACACACACACACACACACACACACACACACACACACACACACACACACACACACACGTATATGTATATAACAGCAACAAAAAATACCCTTATCCCACGCTCGTTAATTAGTTAGCAGCAACTCTTGGAGGAACCTCTGTTAGTCTGTTAGTGGAAACAAATTCAATATATATAATAACATTCATTCCAGAGTGTGGTAAAACATAGCGAAGTTCGGCTATATCCTATTTTGAATCATCCTCATTTAAAGGACCATCAATAAAATAGAATAAGGAATTATTTATATATGCACAGTTCTTCTTGTTCTGTCAGTTATAGTCCAATAATGGTCCAGAAGGCAGCCCTGTAAGAGATACCCTCTCACCAAAAAAGATCACCCAAAGAAAGAGCCAAATGGCCAATCAGTAAAAGATACCAAATATTTATTTACATTTTTTTTTTAAAGAATTCAGAAATCTTTTAATATCATTTTACATACATCAATGAAATCAGTGAGCCACAACCAATGCAGGAAAGTGTGTTCTAAGAGCCTACCTCCACCTTGTTCAGGTGTGAGCTCAGGGAAGGATCCTCACTGAATTGGACAACGAACTTTTGACTGTTAAAATCCTATGTGTTTAGTCCTGAGGACTTTTTCAGGGGTAGGTATCTTACATGAGTGAATGGAATGAGCATGATATGTTAAGTATGGAGATATGTGACATATATGACTAATAATAATGGACAAAACTGATACATACCAACGGACATTTAAAAGGTACGTACAGAGTATGGAAGGATTTATATCTCCAATGGTAAAATCTAATAAAGAAGAGTGTCCCATTTAGGGATAATTAATATGGGAAAATTTCTAATATATTTTTATAGTTTAAGTTACAATAAATAAGTGGCACATACCAGAATCGATTAAAAGGTAAGAGACAGAATGTTTTTGTCTAGAAATAGCTATACCCAGCTATTGGACCAATATCCCATATTTATAGGTAGAGTGGGACTTCCTTAAACTCCATATAACCTAGTCAGTGGAGATACGTACTTAGTTTTAGAACCATACTAGCTGTTCTACCCGTTATTCGCACGGGAGTTTCTGATGTTAAATGTTGTACATATAAATCAGTGTTAAAAATTTGGTAAATCTATAGAGATGTACATTTGAGACATCTTAATGTAAGTAAATATTAATCCATGGTTCTTGGCGTTACCCGAGGAGCACCTGTAGCAGATACGGTAAAAAGTGACAGGACTATTTTTGTAGTTTATTAAATTCTTCACACTTCAGGTGCAATTCAAATTTGAATCCGATTGTCCGTTTGGGCGTTATTGTTCCCGCAACGCAATCCACGCATTGGTACTGACGTCATTATGTCAAAGCCCTTTTCATCCCCTTAGGGGAGAGTTATTAAAAATCTAATTATATAGTTTTCCTATTTCCCACCTGAAGAATACCTATGATAAATGTCAGCTTCCTAACATATCGGGAAGTAAGAGAATGAGTCAGTCAGTCAGTTAGTCAGTCAGTCAGTCAGTGAGTGCTTTCGCATTTATATATATATATATATATAGATATATGGTCATTTATCACTCGACTTATTTTAACAAAAGAGGCTTATCTATATATCCTATAATAGCTTTATCTGTACACATAACTGAAGTGGATCCCTCAATGGACTTCAAAAAGGACAAAGATAAAGAGCCCTTATCACAATAATTATATAAACATCATATTTTAAATACAAACTCAAACTTTGCCAATGAAAATAGCTGGAATTAAAATGGAATAATCAAAAGGCATGGTGAGATTAACTTACTGCTGGTCCCTTTCCTGTGTGGATGCAGCAAAGCTGTGGTCTCCAGCTCCAAAGTAATGAGCTAGCTGCCACTGAAACTATCACCACTCTGGGGATATAAAGATAGTCACCACTCTGGGGGTATAAAGATTTCAGTTGGACTATAGAACTGTGCATACAGTGTATCTGGAAAGTATTCACAGCGCTTCACTTTTTCCCCATTTTGTTATGTTACAGCCTTATTCCAAAATGGAATAAATTCATTTTTCCCTCAAAATTCTACACACAATACCCCATAATGACAACATGAAAAAAGTTTTTTTTTAGATTTTTGCAAAGTTATTAAAAATAAAAAAATTGAAATCACATGATAATTCCATAATTCCTTAAATGGAAAACAGAGCAATACCATTTTGAAAGATCATTAAGACTTCGGGAATGTTTCCAGCATCAACCAGGCAACAACAATAAACGGACACTTCTTAAGAAATCAACTTCGACCTTCGACCCAGAGTACCAATGCGTCCAGAAAAACTTTTTCCAGATTGATGAATGGAGTCGTGACGAAATATGAAATGGCTAAGCCTAAAACCTACTTGAGCTTGTCGAGAGGTGAACAAACTGCTTTAAAATCACTGACACAGGATTCGACCATTATAGTGCGCCCAGCAGATAAAGGTGGCGCTGTAGTCATACAGGACAAGCCACAGTACATTAAAGATCTGGATACACTATTGGCAGATAACACCACCTATAGGAGATTACAGAGTACCCTGATGGTTCGGTACAAAAATTCTGTCGCTAGCATGTAGTCATGGAAACATTGATGCTAAATGTCTATCGGGCTTGACCCAAAAATACCAGAGGGTATCCGTCATTTCTTTTTTACAGAAAATTCATAAAGACGCAATAAGACTACCCATAAGACCAATAATCTCGGCCAGAGATTCTTTGTTTTACCCAATTTCAAAATTTCTGGATCTATTGATTCAGCCCATCGTTATAAGACAAACAACATATCTAAGGAACACAACTGATTCATTAAATACCTTATCTACATTATTTAAACTTCCACCTGACACGATCATGTGCACTTTGAATGTCAAAAATCTCTACTCTGTGATTCCACATGAGGAGGGTTTAACCACAATGAGTGCTATTCTGGAATTAAATGATTTTCGGGACTTGGACATAGCTTTGTTTGTGAAATTATTGAGATTGACTTTACAATGCAACTTTTTCTTACATAATGGAACATATTATGAACAGATCACAGGTTGTGCAATGGGTTCTTGCATAGCGCCATATATACATGTTTGCACAAGAGGATTGTCTCTTTTTTTCCAATCCTCTAGTTGCTGGAAATATTTTGTTGTATAAAATATATATTGACGATCTCATAATGTGTTGGACTGAGGGTGAAAATAGTTTGAATAAATTATTGCATAACATCAACCTAGTGGACTCACCTATCAGGTTCACTCAGCAGTATAGTAAAATGGAAATACATTATTTGGACGTTCTAATATCAATTAAAAATGATGAGGTGTATACTTCAATATATCATAAACCAATGGATCAAAATACATTGTTGGACCACTCAAGCTTTCACCCTCTGGCTTTAAAGATAGGTCTTCCCAAGTGCCAGATGACAAGAGTGGCATGGATTACGAGTGAGCAGGATGAGCTTGATGCAGCACTGACACAGGTAGTGGATAAATTCAAACAAAGGGGATATTCACATCAATTTCTTAATCAACAAAAATCAGAAATCCTCAAGATCCCTAGAACATCCTTATTACAACCGAAAGTGTGCCAGCCTATTACACAGAAAGTACCATTGGTGATGGAATTCACCATGGCCAGTTCCATTATCCCTACGGCTGCGAGTGCTTTATGGCCTATTGTGAAGAGTGATAGCATGTTACCCTGTTTTCGGAAGATGGCTCTGATGCCCAGCTATAAATGTGGGCGCAACTTATGCGACCTTTTGGTTAAAACGGATGTATCTCCTAGTATGGTGCACACGACCCGTAAAGGTTGCTATAGATGTCCATCCTGTACCACCTGTAATTACTTGATTCCCGGAGAATGGTTCCAACTTCCAAGCACAGGCAAAAAATATACAAAACATCATTTTCTGACTTTCATCACACGGTACATCATCTATGTGATAATATGCCTGTGTGGTTAACTGTATGTTGGTCAAACAATTAGAGCCTTTAACAGAGGCATAGCCAGAACTTTGTGGGCCCCATAGCAACATTTTGAAGTGGCCCCTACCCAAATGCTTCTAAAAAGACACCTTACCGCAGCAGTTGCTGATTTTATGCCCCATAATAGTGCCCTAGTTCATTTACTGGACCATAGTAGTGCCTTGGTTTATAGCATGCCCCATAGCAGTGATTTCCTTCATTTTCTGAACTATAGTAGCACTCTAGTTCACATTAGGTCACATTGTAGGGATGCCAGTACACATTATGCGACACAGTATCAATTCACATTACGACAGTGTCCCCAGTTCATATTATGCAACATTATAATTCCCCTCCAGTTCATTTTATACCACATTACAATGAACAGGTCCAGGCAGAGCCGGCCCTAACCAATATGATGCCCTAGGCAAGATTTTGGCTTTTACCCCCTAGTACCACCACTGGTTCCACCTCTGACCTTGCACCTCTTTCCCAGCACCATCACCCCTCACCCATAGCAGTCCTAATTTTGGTGTTTGTACCCCCTATATTTTAAATAGGAACAGTTCGCACATTTGGCGCACAGCCCAAAAAGGGGTATGTTTTTGCTGGCAAGGGGCATGGCCACACAATAGTAACCCCAGTTCCAATTACGCCACACAGTTCTGCAACTTTATTCACATTTGATCATGCGATAGTTTCCATAATTCATATTACATTCCACAGTAGTATTACTTTACCTTCTAAACATTACTCCTCACAGTAGAGCCCCTTATTCACATTACATCACACTGAATTGCTCCTTATTCACATTACACCACACCCTATTGCTCTTTATTCATATTAGACGACACAGTAGTGCCCTTTATGTATGCAACACCACATAGTAGAGCACCTTATACACATAATGCCACACATTAGAATGTGACCTCTGCCTCTGCTTGGATACAGATGTGTCCTCATAAATCTTGCCTCAATGCTAACGTCGGGCACCTTTTTTTTTATAAAAATGCATCTTATTTGCATTGCTATGTGGCTAGGATGCACAAGCAGATTCTGCTGATTAAAATGATATGCAGCATGCCTATATATTGTGTGAGACTGTGGCTGTATCTGCATAAGAAATGCTACACACAGAATATAGGCATGCCGCATATCATTTTAATCAGCAGAAGCTGCTGATGCCCCTAGGCACATCAAATGCCCTAGGCAATTGCCTAGTTTGCCTATGCCTATGGCCTATGGGTCCAGGGGCGTAACTAGATAGATTGTAGGCTCCAAGGCAAATCTTTGTAAGTGCTCCTATGTACTACCCAATGATAAAAAATGTATATAAGACATGTAACTTTGACAGGTAAAAGGGGTCCCTCTCAGCTCTGGGCCCCATAGCAGCTGCACTGCCTCCACCTATGGTAGCTACACCCTTGGCCTTTAAAGAATGTATGGCTCTTCATAGATCCGCAATTAAAGCAGCTATAGAAGGAAAGGACAACGATCAACCTGTAGCGATGCCAACATCCACTGTCCAGCTTATAATAACAAATGGTGGATCATATTCCAGCTTCAACCAGAGGTGGTGACAGACAAAAATTATTAGCACAACGTGAAGCAAGATGCGATTTTCCTATTGAACACTCTAACTCCTCATGGGCTTAGTGAAAAACTGACGTGGACCATTTTTCTGTAGTGCATATCTTTGATAGCTTATAGGTCTTTATTATATTATAAGACTTTGGGACAGTGTAACTATACTTATAGTAAACAATAAGGGTGCCTTAACAGTTATTCTATTACGGACTCCCAAATTGGCTAGGATGGCCAGTAATTTAATCTATTATGATATGTAGCCTCTAAGTATATTCAGCATTTTTTCAATACACTTGATTTGACACAGTATTGTTATTTATGCTTTGCTTCGTATTTCACTACTTTTGAAACTAAATATTTTGTTTCCTCTTCCCATTTATGATCACTTTTAGTATTTTGCATTTTTGTATCACCTAATATGCAACATGGTAATGTTTTCACTGTTTATTGTATCACAGTGTCTCAGCGGGACGCGTCGGGAGGAAAGTTTATTGGTTGCCAGGTTACCATGACATCATCCACTGCAGCCGGATGTCGGAGTTGCCGGGGACTCTCCATCCGCCGCGTTCGCTTGGTACACTCGGTGTGTGCCTTGGGTATTTAAGGTAAGCTCTGTTAATGCACGGTTTGCTTCCGCTGCATCTGTCCTTGAAGAAAACACCCTGTGCGGTGTTGAAACGTTGGACTAAGGATGTTTTTTTGTTAATACACTGCTTTTCTAATCAAGTCTGTGGAGTGCCATCTGTGTTTTTCTTGATCTGGCATGTGACATGCTATTTGTACAAGTAAGCCATATGTGATTTTATATGCATTCAACGATGGCACCCCGGCAATATCAGAGACTACTGAGTGCCATTTATACTAATATATATTAAAAAAAATCATACAAATTCAGCACTCACCTAATATTAACACTTCAAACTGTAATTCATCTGAATTCAGGGAATGTTAGTTCCAAAATATTGCAATAGTTTGTTAAGCTGACCAGCCCCTTCACGGCCATTCCCATTTGGTCAGTCCCTACACTGACTTATACAAATCTGAGCCGTGAAGGGGCTGGTCAGCTTAACAAACTATTGCAATATTTTGGAACGAACATTCCCTGAATGTGAGTGCTGAATTTGTATGATTTTTTTATTTAAATAGTGTGGTCACAATACCACTGGCACCGCGGATGTATGAGTGCTGTGGGTTTTTGCCTATTGTTTATATAAAATGTTTGTGGTCACACTCTTTCTTGCACCCCTATTGTCCATATGTAAATTAAATGTTAAGAAATTCCCCAGGTGTTTTTACTGATATGCTTGGGTGTGGTTCCTGTCTCTTTAAAAGAGTGGGACGGGGCCTAAACAAATGATATAAGCATGCTGTGTATTTAAAATCCAAAAGATGCCTGTGAGCATTGCTCAGATTTGTATAAGTCAGTGTAGGGACTGACCAAATGGGAATGGCCGTGAAGGGGCTGGTCAGCTTAACAAACTATTGCAATATTTTGGAACTAACATTCCCTGAATTCAGATGAATTACAGTTTGAAGTGTTAATATTAGGTGAATGCTGAATTTGTATGATTTTTTTATTTAAATAGTGTGGTTACAATACCACTGGCACCGCGGATGTATGAGTGCTGTGGGTTTTTGCCTATTGTTTATACTAATATATATAAATATATATATATATATATATATATATATACAAACAAACAAATCTAGAAAACCACAGCAGTCGCCACCCCAGAAGCGGGGGCGCAATATCTGCACTCACCACTCATAGGGTGGGGTGCATGCAGCCCATGGCCACCAACCCAAATATATACAAACAGAAAGTTCAGCACTCACCATAGCAAGCTCACTTATCCTCACAACATCAATAAATAAATGATGGGGGTTTAGTTAGTGAATTGGCCAATGCACGGAAGCCTGCATACCGCTCGCCAAGGTACCCCACCTTCATGCAGGTCCTACACTATCACAAAGTCTCAAAAATTAAAACCTGGCAACTGTATCACACATAATATACTGCACACATGCCCACTAGCTTTAATGTGTATCTGCCATGCATCTTATGGCTTTTAAAGGTACACTAGTCACCTGACACTGGCTGATAAATTACTAAGGAGCAGCTGACACAGGTTTAGAACAAGTGAGATTACACAGGGTTGCATGCAAAGGCCTGTGACCACGGTTAATAAGAGTTAACCAAAGATTAACCCTGTAATATACAAACAAATCTAGAAAACCACAGCACTCGCCACCCCAGAAGAGACTTTGTGATAGTGTAAGACCTGCATGAAGGTGGGGTACCTTGGCGAGCGGTATGCAGGCTTCCGTGCATTGGCCAATTCACTAACTAAACCCCCATCATTTATTTATTGATGTTGTGAGGATAAGTGAGCTTGCTATGGTGAGTGCTGAACTTTCTGTTTGTATATATATATATATATATATATATATACAGTCAGGTCCAAAAATATTGGGACATTGACACAATTCTCATATTTTGGGCTTTATACACCACCACAATGGATTTGAAATGAAACAAACAAGATGTGCTTTAACTGCAGAATTTCCGCTTTAATTTGAGGGTATTTACATCCAAATGGTGTAGGAATTACAACGGTTTCTATGTGTGCCTCCCACTTTTTAAGGGACCAAAAGTAATGGGACAAACTAAACAATCCTAAATCAAACTTTCACTTTTCAATACTTTGTTGCAAATCCTTTGCAGTCAATTACAGCCTGAAGTCTGGAACGCATAGACATCACCAGACGCTGGGTTTCATCCCTGGTGATGCTCTGCCAGGCCTCTACTGCAAATGTCCTGCAGTTCCTGCTTGTCCTTGGGGCATTTTCCATTCAGTATTGTCTTCTTCAAGTGAAATGCATGCTCAATCGGATTCAGGTCAGATGATTGACTTGGCCATTGCATAACATTCCACTTATTTGCCTTAAAAAACTCTTTGGTTGCTTTCGCAGTATGCTTCGGGTCATTGTCCATCTGCACTGTGAAACGCCGTCCAATGAGTTCTGAAGCATTTGACTGAATATGCGCAGATAACATTGCCCAAAACACTTCAGAATTCATCCTGCTGCTTTTGTCAGCAGTCACATTATCAATAAATACAAGGGAACCAGTTCCATTGGCAGCCATACATTCCCGCGCCATGACACTACCACAACCATGCTTCACTGATGAAGTGGTATGTTTTGGATCATGAGCAGTTCTTTTCCTTCTGCATACTCTTCTCTTTCCGTCACTCTGGTACAAGTTGATCTTTGTCTCATCTGTCCATAGGATGTTATTCCAGAACTGTAAAGGCTTTTTTAGATGTTGTTTGGCAAACTCTAATCTGGACTTCCTGTTTTTGTGGCTCACCAATGGTTTACATCTTGTGGTGAACCCTCTATATTCACTCTTGTGAAATCTTCTCTTGATTGTTGACTATGACACATATACACCTACCTCCTGGAGAGTGTTCTTGATCTGGGCAACTGTTGTGAAGGGGTTTTTCTTCACCAGGGAAATAATTCTTCTGTCATCCACCACAGTTGTTTTCCGTGGTCTTCCGGGTCTTTTGGTGTTGCTGAGCTCTCCGGTGCGTTCTTTCTTTTTAAGGATGTTCCAGACAGTTGATTTGGCCACACCTAATGTTTTTGCTATCTCTCTGATGGGTTTGTTTTGATTTTTCAGCCTAATGATGGCTTGCTTCACTGATAGTGGCAGCTCTTTGGATCTCATATTGAGAGTCGACAGCAACAGATTCCAAA